>NC_064858.1:103943729-104103729 GCF_024139225.1 Suncus etruscus
CTAAATTTTATGTTAGTCACTAAATAAATGTATACTATTAGTTGCACTGGTATTTTACATATTAAATGTGGGAAAAAAGGAGTATTGTTGCCTGATTCTCAATAATTATAGGTAATTTGCTGAAATAAATTTGTACCTTTTTTCTGGTTCATTGGTAACTTTTTAAAACTAAATTTGTCTTTAGCTACTGAACCAATATCAGTAAGTTTGTAGCAGAGGAAAATGTACAATTTACCTTCAACTATATATATAAATATATAATATATATAAATATACTTCAACTATAAATATAAGTATACTATAAATGAACTACATTCAGTATGCTTAGTTTATTTTACTACTAGATTTCTTTCTAAACAAAAATATGGACCTATTTTTAAAAATGTATGCATTTATTATGTCATATTTGACCCTCTGAGAATATTTCTAGTGTGTACTAATACAGTTTTTGAACCTTGATTTTTTTGAGGGGGGCGGATTTTGGGCCACACCCGGTGACTCTCAGAGGTTACTCGGGCACTGTGCTCAAAATTTACTCCTGGCTGGGGAACCATATGGGATGCCAGTGGCTTGTCATGCTCCACATATTGCAATTTGAAAATTATTGTTTTCATATTTCAATTTCATACCAGTCCACATTTTGCAAACCGCGTTAATACAGAAGCATGATACCAACAACAGAGACTATGTGAGGAATGGAGGTGTATTGCCACTACAGACGATGACTTGAATTGGACAAACTAGTTTGCCTGGAGCCTAGAGTCAGTCCTGTGCCAGGAAACTTCAGGGGTAGGGTCTCCTTGCATTTAGACCATAATTTTTCTTTTTATGTCCCTTATGTTTTGGTGGGCCTATGCAAACAAATGCCACTTTAATACCGTTTTTTACTATGTTCCCTTGACTCCAATCCTTAAGAAAAACAACCCACTAAAACTTTTGAGGTTAACTTAAACTAGTACGCATGTGCATGGAACTAGAGAAATGTACTTTGCCCTCAATGTTTAAGGAGTTACATAAGTCTAATGTCTTTAGATTATATTGTGCGCTGCTAAGAAATAGTATGTACTACAACTGGGGATTTGAGGGACAAAGTAATTATATTGTACATGGGTTCAGTTTTGTTTTTCTTAATGTTCTTTGGCTGAAACTTCAAGGCTGGGATATCATCGATGGGACTACCGAGAATTCTGTTTATGGGTGATTGGGCTTCCACTGTAACTTTACCCTGTCCTCTTTCATCTTTGTTGTCATAATTAAAATAAAAATTAAAAAAAAAAACATTAAGCAAGACTAGAGAGATAGCATGGATAGCAGTGATTTTGAGAGTAGAGCCAGGAGTATCCCCTGAGCGCTGCCGGGTGTGACTCAAAAACCAAAAACAATAAAATAAAATTAAGCAAATGATTGAATATTAAGTAGCTATATATAGCCCAGCAACTGCAAATACTAGATTGATACCTGGCTTTTTATTTGGTCTCCTATGTTTTGCCAGTAGTAATTCCTAAATTCAGAGCTAGGGATAACTACTGTGTATGTTAAGTATGGCCTCCAAGAAACAAAAATATGTATATGTAATTAGTTTAATATTCTAATATAGATTTTTTAAGTCTTGTTGGTTTATAGATTCTGTTTTGATTACTGTAATTTTCTTTTCTTTATTTTTTGGTATAAAGTTATTGATAGGGGAAAATTCTTTTGTCTAAAGTCATGTCATTTCTTTTAATAAACTCAAATAAACAATTTTAAAAAAAAAGGAACAGAAATCTTGTGTGGTGGAATTCCTGGCTTGAGTGCTGGATTTCCTGAACCCATTCTTGTATTTTTTCACTGTGGGAATTATTTCCTGCATCAATGTTTGCTTCCAGACCTGCATCTCACCAGATCTTGGTTTTGGAGCCTGGAGCTCCACTTACATACCTGGTTGTTGTCATGCTTTTCACACTTCACATGTTATAAAACTGTTATGCATTCTCCTCTGTGAGCTGTAGATTTTGTTATAATAATGAAAATACGAGTATAATCTAGGGCACTTGAAGTCCTTTGAATTCTTGTACAAAGAGTAGAAAATATCCTAAAAAAATGTATCCCGGATATCAGAGAAAACTAATGATGACTTCTGAGACTGCTATTGACTGAAAATTGCCATCAATACTTCTGTTTTATCTGAATTTATGTCCAGAAATATGGGTATTTCTCCTGCATTTAAAGGATCCCATTCTTTTGTTTTGTATTGTTTTGGGATCACACTGGGTGGCATTCAGGGAATATTCCTGGCTCTATGCTCAGAAATTACTGCTCACAGTCTCAGGGGACTATATTGTGATGCCAAGGATCAAACTCGTGTAGGCACATGCAAGACAAACACCCTATATGCTGTGCTGTGACTCTGGCCCCCGGATCTATAATTGACTTACTTCATAGGTAAATTGACACAAATTTGGATCTTCAAAGTCCCTTAATTCATCAGTCATTTTCATAAATTGCAAAGACAGTTAAAGTGAGAGTTTTTGATTTCATAGAAAGCATTTACACATTGTGTCTCAGTCCATTTATTATATTTGAAGAATGGTTAAATTCCAATCAGACGTAAGTGGGATATCACTATGAAAGTTAGAAACTTTACCACAGTGAACTCTAAGTTTCATCATCCTCCACTTTAGGAAATGGAGCAAAGGGTAAAATCTACAGCTAGACCAAAGTTAGGATTGCTTTTACTGTCTACTAAGTAAACTTTTCATTGAGAGAATATTAAAAATATAAGCTCTCACTGAAAAAAATTATTTTGAGGACAAAAATTCCTAGAGACAACTTAAGGTAAGTTACTCTCCATTGAATTTTACTTCAATCACTCTTGATGCCTACATTCTCATGCAATAATTAATTCACATTTATCTGAACCCTGGAGATTTTGCACTGACTGCTGTATGAGAAAAAAAATTATTATATTATTTTTCAGATCATTCGTTTTCATGTGGTCTTTGATCTATAAAAATATTAAAAAATAATATGAAAGAAAATCAGTAATTGAATTATTTCAGAGCAACTAAAGGTCTGAGAAGAGTACAGCACGTCAAGCACCTTGCATGTGACCAATCATTATTGTATCCCTTGGACCCTACATGCACCTATGTTCCTTCTCAAGTAATCATTAAAGAGCTAGGAGTAAGCCCTGAGTATTGAAGGATATTCAAAGATTTTCCAAAAGAAAAAAATAATAGTGCTTTTTATTTATGTCTGGTTCAACTATATTAAAATTTGTACTAGTGACCTTATGAAATATTTTCCATTATGTCTTTATAGTAGTCTCCTTTTCTTAATAACAGAAATATATTACTGTCTGAGGAGGGAGGGGAAAAAAGAGAAATATATTACTGTCTGAGAATTTATTTGCTATCCTTGCTTGATGCCCTAGGATATGGTAGCCTAGAAATTCAATCTGAAATCATCTTAATTTGCTTGCCTAAATGCACTCTTTCAGTAGAATTAATTTTGATTAAAAGAAAAAGATCTTTCTCATTGTTTTCATTCTCTGGCAAAAAAAAATGCGTTATATTTGTGTATTTCTTTAGTGAGCCTAGAGCCTTTAGATTCATTATCCAATTAATCCTCCAAATATTCCTGTAGAATAAAAATGGGGAGTAAATTCCCAATCTACCTATATAGACACTAAATGACTTATGTTATCAAATTACTAAAGAGAAAACATAAGAAAACTGCTTAATGCACATCTTTACTGCAATATTGGGCCATTATTTCTAATATTACATGAACCTCTTCAGAGATAACTAGTATTCTGAGTGAGAAATTAAACAGGTTTCCTCATATATAATTGCATGTTCTCTAAAATGGCCTCTTGAAAGAAACACTGAGAAGTTAAATGCATTTATATTGGCAAGACATAACTGGAACCTAGCCATATAAGCAAATGCACTAACATTCATTAGTGAATTATTATGCTAGCAGTCACTGATTGTAAATTATAGTGCAATATTCTCCCTTTGATTTATTATTGATAAATTAGTCTTATCTGATTATCACATGGAGATCAAGCTATTTATCTTCATTTTTATTTGACTAATTTAATTATTTTATCTTTGATAGCCTGTAGAAAAATTCAAGGAGCAGCATTATTAAATACCTATATAAAATTTAATTTGTGTTGTAAAAATACAAAAAATACATTAATTTTTCTCTCTCTTCATTTCTAATATTTTCTTGTTGCCTAAGAATATTAAGTTAATGGCTTCAATAACATTGTTCAAGTTAATGTGTTCAATACCATTAGCTATGATATAAAATTTGAAATATCAGAAATCTTCAAGGCACATTATTCTCTCCATTATGTCAAAGACAAATGTGTAGACCAATGGGGAGATTCAGGTAAGTTTCAACTGCAAACTTGAACTTTAGAAGAATATTAATTGAATTTATTTATAGTTTTCTTTTTGTAAGTAAGTAGTGATTATCAGGAATCTAGTCAATGAATCTTAAAAGAAGTTTTTAAATAATTTTGAATATCTTTGCATAAAACAATTTTAGGAATAATAAAAGCCGAAAGAAGGTCACTTGAACTTTGATCATCAATGTCTCTGCTCACTCTGGTATGTCAATATATATGGAACAAAGGTTCACTATATCACATAGTGCAATGACCACAAAATACTCAATTCTAAAGACAATTATATGCATGTAGTAAATATTAAAGTATTCATTGTAAAATAAATGGCAAGGGGGCAGTGATAGTACAGTGAATAGAGTCTTGCCTTGCACTTGGCTTACTGGAGTTCCATCATCGGCATCATGTATGTTTCCCTCTCCTTTACCAGGAATAAATCCTGACTGCAAAGCCAGGAGTAGTCACTGTGCACTTCTGGGTATGAAGCCAAAGCAAATAAATAAATAAATAAATAAATAAATAAATAAATAAATAAATAGCAAGGGATCCAATACTAAATTCCAGTATGGTACTTTTAGCTTATATTTTTTGTATTTTATTTTTAATAAGATTCATTTGTCATTATTAAAAGTGGTTTTATAATTATTAAAAATATTATAGTCAAGGTAAAATGTATACATGATTTAACGTTTATGGTAGAATATACAGTAACTTTTTAAAATTGATATTTTAATCTCAAGACTGGAGATATAACACTGGAGTTAAGGTCTTCGCCATGACTCCATCCATCATGGTTCTAAATCCTTGTCACTATTATAACAATATCAGGGTCACTACTTAGCATAAAGAGCCTAAGTAAGAAATTCCAAAACAAAATAAACCTAACTATATACTTAAAAATGTTATAGCCATATTACTTAAACTATAATAAAGTCAAGTTCGTTCAACTCATTTATTCATTCATCTATTTCACAAAAATATTGACTGCACCCCACCTTTACCAAGGTGCCCATAACCCTCCATCACTGACCTATATGTTACATCTGGTCTTATTTCACTCTTTTCCCTACATCCAATACTTAATAATCATACTTTTAAAAATATGTAGTTATACTTCAGACATTCAGAGAATATTAATAAAGTTTGTCTTATTTTATTTTACCTATATTTTTATTTATTGTACATGATAAGTAGACTGATAACTTAATGTAGGTAGAAGTAAACGTAACAAACTAATATAAAAAGTTATTATAATTATGCTTCTAAGGAGACTAGAGAGAAAGATGAATCTAGACAGAAAATAACTGCAAAGCTCTCTTTATGAACTTATGTGATGAGGAATTGGAAAGACATTTGTAACATTTAGTATAAAATATGTTTTCGGAAGGGAGGAAATTATCCAAGTGTGCTAATCATAACGTGTAAATAAGAAAAGGTCAGTTATTGCATTGCTGAGATTTGTTCCACAACAGAGACTTCATAAACATAAGCCTTGGGGAAGAGCTCACGTTCTAGTAAAGACAGTAGTAGCATTTTAACTTAACTATATAATAAAATATTAATGTGCTTTCATGGGTATCTCAAGTAGATTGTAGATAAAGAGTTGTAAAATTAGAATATTTGCCAAGTATTTCCAGTTCAATGATGTTAATCCTCCCATTCCATGAAGAAGGTATATATGTCTCGATTTCTTTGTGTTCTCTACTAATTCTTGAAGCGATGTTTTGCAATTTAATTTATATAGGGCTTCCACCATTTAGTTAAATTGACTCCAAAGGATTTGATTTTCTGAGGCACAATTGTAAATGGAATTGCATTTCTAGTATATCTTTATTTACTTTCATTATTTGTATATAGAAAAGCCATGAATTTTGGGGTATGGATTTTGTAACTTCCGCTTTACTGTAAAATTCTACACTTTTTGGTAGAGTTATCATGATTTTTCTAAGTACAGTATCATGTCATTTGAAAACAGTGAAACCTTGAATTTTTTTCCTTTTCTATCTGGATGCCCTTGATACAACAATATGGTTATTCCTCAAAAAAATCTAGAAATTGAGCTCTCATATGATCCCACATATCACTCCTAGAAATATAAACCCCAAAACACTGAGCAGAAAAGCACTCTGCATTCCTATGTCCGTCATAGCCCTATTTACAATACCCAGAATCTGGAAACAACCCATGTGCTGAGAACAGATGAGTAGCTAAAGAAATTGTGTTACAGCTGCATAATGGAATACTACACAACTGTTAGGGAAAAAATTTAAGTCATGAAATTTGCGTATACATGGAGGGATATGGAGATTATTATACTGAGTGAAATGAGTCAAAGTGCTAGGGAAATACATAGAAAAATCTCACTCATGTGTAATATAGAAGAAAAATAAAAGATAGCATGGTAATAATATCCAGAGACAATGGAGATGAGGGACATGAGGACCAGGACATGGTAGGAATCTTGCCATAAAGAGCAGTGACTGCAGTTAGGGTAGTAAAAGATCCATATGACAATGATAGTTAAAACTGATCACTCTGCACAGTAATTGGGTGCTGAAAGAGGATAAAGTGCTAAGCATGTTACCCTTGTTTTAACAATAGTGAGGCCCGGAGAGATAGCACATCGGTGTTTGCCTTGCAAGCAGCCGATCCAGGACCAAAGGTGGTTGGTTCGAATCCTGGTGTCCCATATGGTCCCCCGTGCCTGCCAGGAGCTATTTCTGAGCAGACAGCCAGAAGTAACCCCTGAGCACTGCCGGGTATAACTCAAAAAAAAAAAACAAAAAACAAACAAAAAAAAAAAAACAATAGTGAAAAACCACAGCATTAAAGAGGGGTGAGGGAGGAAGTGAGCAAGAGAAGTAAATGTCTGCCCAAGAGGCAGATTTATGATTGAACAGGGAACATTGGTGGTAGGAAATTTGCACTGGTGAAGAAGGATGGTGTATATTGAATTACTAAAACTCAATTGTGAACAATATATAGCACAATAGTTAAATAAAGTATTATTACAAAAATATAAAAATAATATTCTTATTTTATAGATCTACCTTCTTTGTTCAGCGGTTTCTAGAACTGGTTGGTCACCTGAATCTCTTAGCTGTTTTTAACATATTGCATTTATGATCAGGAAGACTTTCCATCATCAGACTAAGCATCACAAGTTTATAGTACCCATTTAAATTCCCAGCTTCAGGCTTTTGAATAAAAATAATTAAAAATAACATGTATTGCCATAATTTTTCATGTACTTATTTGGCTGTGTTTTATAGGCGAATGTGTATGAGAGAAAGGGAGATTACACTGGAACAGAAAGGCAAAGGTTTGAAGATAGAGTTTATGGGGAACTGGTAGTGTAGATCAAAAATTGGCATTTTCTTTTTTTGCTAAGTGCCAGAGAGCAACTATTTGAGATTGGATAATAACCACATTATCCCTGTTTCAATTTGTCTCTGCTGTTTTTATATGGATTTATCCCTAGGTGATATTTAAACAAATGAGGTAGCTGTATTTCAGCAAACCTTACCAAAACAGTCATTCAGTACAAGTTGACTCATGAACCATATGTCGAAAAATGTTCCATTAGAGTCATTATAATCTTGATGAAATTATGTTAGAATAAAAAGAGAATGAAATTTTTAAGACCTATCTCTGTTAGTAGCTTTCTAGCAATGCATTTCCCAAGTTTTGACATCTGCAAAATAGGGTTAATCTGATCATTTGTATAGTTACTCTCTGATCTAAAATTGTAGAAACGCTACACTCATTATGTTTTACTCTTATATTTGAGGAAGTATTTTATTTCTACAAAGACTAAATACAACAATTCGGAAAAGCATACTCATCATTTATCTCTTTAAGAAGTTGATCTATCTGGTAGAAAGACAGATGGAAGCACTTATTTAAAATATATAAAATGCTTTTCTTACTTTTCATTCTGTTTGAGTCATCAGAATTTGTCATGCCTCCTTTTCAACAGAGCAGACCACGTGAAACACTGGAAAGGATAGCATACACATAGTCAAAACTTACATTTTCTGGATGAGAACTTATATCAGTTTCTTATATTTTGGTTTTGATGCCATACCCACTGATGCTAAAGGTTTACTCCTAGCTCAGGGCTTGTTACTGTCAGTCCTTGAGGGCTCATACAGTGTCTGGGGTTCAACCCAAAGATATTTGCATGTACACAATTGCCATAATCCTTGTGTTTTCTTTTTTGCCCACTTCCAACCTATCTGATTTTAGCAAATGACTTTTACTTCATTATGCCAAGACTTTTCTTGCATATTAACTTTTCTTCTTAAATAAAATAATTGTGTATCCTATAGCATATGTGGTTTGGCCTCAAGATTTTCAAGCTGCCCCTTTTTTGACTTTTGAAAATCATAGTGTCTCTGGCCTCTAAGATATGTGTTGTTAACTCCCAAGAAAAGATGTTTTCTGATTTTACTTTAGTTCATAATTACTATGATGGATTTTAATTTATTTACTTGTCTTTTCTTTTTGGTGCCACACCATGCTGTACTCAGGGCTTACTCCTAGCTCTGGTTTCAAGTGTCCCTCATGATGATGCTCATTTGGCCATTTGGGGTGCCAGCGATGGAACATGGATTGACCATATGCAAGGCAAGCACCCTGCCCATAAGCCATCTCTCTAGGACCCTATTTTTATTTATTAATTTTAATTGAATTTATTTTGTTATACCGTGTATGGAACATAGAACACTTTGTTGGCAAGGCAAGTACTCTACCAGTGAGCCACATTCCCAGTCATATGCTTTGAATGTTTGTCATCACCTAGATTTTTAGAAACATTATAAAGAACCTATTAAAGAAATAAACTTCTTATTTATGGTATTGTCTTTGGAAGCTTTTTTCACACACACACATCACCACTACCAACAACAGCAATAACAACAACCATGTCCTTTGATTGCCTAAAGACATTGTTTTTCTTCTAATAGAGTATTTAGCAAGTTCACTAGAGGTGAATTCTTCAGAAACTGGGTAAAAGACCACTTTTACTACAGACCATTTGTAGATGCATGTTATACTCAGCGTCAGACACTCTTTCTATACTGTAACCCCATCTTACTGTCCATTTCCTTGCGTCACTACTGGTCTAATTGTATTTATATGTATCCCAAAATAAAAAAAAAACAAGATGAGAATATGAAAAATATTTTGGGCAATGTTTATAAAGCATAAAAGGATGGAAAGAATAGGCAGAGTGTATTGAGGATAAGTCTGTTTGGGGAAGAACTAAAATTAGAAGGGGTATTATAACTGGATAGGTAGTTTTGAGGAGGCTGGAGCAATCGCACAGTGGATAGGGAGTTTGCCTTGCACGTGACTTACCCAAGTTTGATCCCTGACCTCCCATATGGGACCCAAGCCTACCAGGAGTGATTGCTGGACCCAGAAATAGGAGTGTCCCTAGAGTGCTGCCCTCCAAAAACGTATAGTCAAATATAATAACCTTATAAATAGAGAGCTATGCCTGAGTCCCTACTAAAAATTATCCCTAACAGATATATTGAGTTGAGTTATGTAATGAGTTATGTACTTCCAAGTTTGTGATATAATATTTATTTGATCTTCAAAAATTAATTTTCCCTGTAAAATAAAATTGGACTTAATTTAGAATGCGATTCTGTGGTTTCCTAGGTTGACAACCTAAGTCAATTCTGAAAAACAGTGACAACTAAGAACATTGGTAGATGCAACTGATTAATACCATCGATTTAAATAAAGAAAAATCAAATTCTACAATATTAGTTGCACATGAGTGTAAACATTTTATAGCGTTATATTTAGGATGTGCATGTTTTATAGTGACAATTAGACAAGACTTTATGTTGATAAGGATACAAAAATATAGAATAATCTCAAAGATCTTATGATACTACAAAATAAAAAGACAATTGTGAATAGATTTTCAAATAGCAGTTCTCTCAAGTTATTTAAAAAAGAAACATTTTACATTTTTAATTAAGGGGCTGGAGAGATAGCATAGAGGTAGGGTGTTTGCCTTGCATGCAGAAGGATGGTGGTTAGGATCCTGGAATCCCATATGTTCTCCAGAGCCTGCCAGGAGCAATTTCTGAGCAAGAGCTAGGAGTAACCCCTGAGCGCTGCCTGTTGTGACAAAATTTTTTAATTATAATATATTTAAATTGTATGCATCATTCTAAGTAACTATTTAAAATTCTTGATGGATATTATTTAAAAAAACAGTCTAGCAAAGAACTATGCAGGTTGAACTTTTTTTTTTTTTTTTTTTTTTTTGGTTTTTGGGCCACACCCGGCGGTGCTCAGGGGTTACTCCTGGCTGTTTGCTCAGAAATAGCTCCTGGCAGGCACGGGGAACCATATGGGACACCGGGATTCGAACCAACCACCTTTGGTCCTGGATCGGCTGCTTGCAAGGCAAACGCCGCTGTGCTATCTCTCCGGGCCCACAGGTTGAACTTTTAATTTTTGAAATGCAATGGCACATTTATTATCAGAACTTTCAGACTTTATGACATTTTTGGAATTTATTTACCTGAAACACTGACATAAATCAAAGCAATAGAAGAACTCATCATTAATTTATAGAAACAGGTAATATACAGAGAACAAAACATTATTGACACTGCTAGACAATAGCTGAGGTCAAGAAGTTCTTTGAGAACCAACGAACAGAAAATATCTCATAATATAATTTGAAAGCAAACCTTTATGTAGAAAGAAAACAGTTGATTCTATTAAAGTGGCATTATTCTACTTCTTCATATACTATTGTGAATTCCAGTGTTTAGCAAAGAACAGTTTTGTTTTCAAGTTGAGAGCATATGATATTCTAAGGTCTGTAAGTTAAAGATAGAAGAACTCTTCACTTACAATAAGGTTTTCAATTTCACAGGAAAATTACCAATGTCATAATTTATTTCCTAGTAGGAAGATTGCTGTCACAAGTTACCTGAGCACATTTATCTTAAAGATGTTGTTCATCTTAAACATTTTTAAGGTAGGTTCTAGCAGAGAATATAAGATATTCCTGTAACTAACACTTTAAGATGTTAGCAACCCTAGCTATTAATTATTTCACATGCTTGTATGTAATGCAACTTTTGGAGAATTACGTGTCAAGAGAAAATTAATATTTATTGAGGGATCACTCTAAGTCAAGAGCTGTGCTAAGCATTCTATGTGCAAATTTTTATTAAATCTTCATTTCTGCAGAAAATAAGCATGATTTCTAAAGATGAGGAAACAGTAATCTAGTGAGCTGAGTAGCAAATAAATCAGTTTGCATGTTTATATAATGACCAAGTTGAGATAAAGATTTCATTCATTCCCAGTTTTCATAATACAGTTTTAAATCAAATATGCAAATTTAAATCAAAATGCTAATTTTAAATACAAGTATGTTTTGATCACAAAGTTAAATCATGTAACATTCTACCATTTTAATATATGAAATATCTATTGACTAGTATCTAATTTGTGTTAGCAAATGCTGTGATTACAAACTGAGTACATAACAAAAGTCTTAGTTTCAATTACTATATCACTTCAGAGATATTAATTCATAAAAGATAATTTACCAAATTGTATCGAGGAACCTCAAGACTTATTTATATGACCAATATATTACATTACATTTTGTCATAGAGGGTTTAATTCATGCTATCACATGTGGTTTTAGCTGTTTTTGCTTATATCCATCTCCTCTTCCTTGATAATTATGTGTATAAAAGCTATGCTTTAGGTGCTATGTAAGTAGAAAAGAATAGTGAATTAGGGAGAAATCATGATGAAATATATATGTTATTAAAATTAGATAATAGTTTGTGCTATCAAAAATCATGTCAAAATGCTTTCAAATATAAAGCTACATTGAAAAGTATAGAACTCATATTAATTTATTTATGTAAAGTTAAATATCAGTTCTCAAAATTAGCATACTCATGCTTAATCTCTTATTATCCGTATCCTCTGTGACTCTGCAATTAATATTTATGTAAATCAATAATACACAAGGCACTTATTTGCTAAAGAGATTGGCAACTCACTTTTGTTAAAAATATAAAGTAAAAAAAATCCATTAATCATTGAAATATTTGTTATTGTTTGGGGCAAAAATCAATAGCTACATAATTTTATGGATGATAACATTGGTTTTAGGGGTTCTTTTTAGTTTGTTTTATTGTAAAATATAGTTTTCTATTTTCATAACAATTATACTCCATGTAGACCCATCATGCATTGTTTACTATAAATACTTCTTTTCAATTTGTTTGGTTTAGAAATATTCTATTTCTATTCTTTTTTTTTTGTTTTTTGTTTTTTGTTTTTTGGGACACTCCTGATGAGCTCAGAAATATCTTCTGGCTTAGGGGACCTTATGGACTCTAGAGGTCCGTCCTAGGCTAGCACGTGAAAGGCAAACAGATGCCTTATCACTTGAGCCACAGCTCTGGCCCCAGAAATATTCTATTTTTTAAAAATACACATGAAAATTATGGATACAATTAAATCTCATCTTCAAGATTATTTTTGCACTATGCCTAAAATATGCTTCTTCCATCTGTATATCTTTTTAAAAATCATACAATTTTATGTTTAAATATAAAGCATAAATTTATACATTATACTATATAGTTTTATTTTTTACTATGTACTCTATATTACATATTATAAAATATGTGATAAAAATGTATTTTAATTATCCATATATAATTGTATTGAGGAAAAATAATCTAAAATGTCTCTAGTAATAGTTTCGTAAATGCAAAGCCATAACTTCAAATGTACCATCAGTGTAGTGTCTCCTCCTTCCATTGACCTGCTCCCTTATCAGAATCATTTTTTTATTTTAAAATTATCATAGTTTGGGACCAGAGAGATAGCATGGAGGTAAGGCCTTTTTCTTCCATGCAGAAGGTCGGTGGTTCGAATCCCAGCATCCCATATGGTCCCCCAAGTCTGCCAAGAGCGATTTCTGAGCATAGAGCCAGGAGTAACCCCTGAGCGCTGCAGGGTGTGACCCAAAAACTAAAAACAAAACAAAAAAAATTATTCTAGTTTGGGCATATATGCACAATGCATTGACCTTAATGATTTTGAAGTATAGTTACCTCACCTCTATATTATTCAAGTGCCCAAGTCCTAATGTTTTTCTCCTATGTTACCACTAGTCTGCTTCTCCTTCAGCTCCCATCCCTCTGCTTCTAGTATTCTCTTTTCTGCTATTGATCCTGGTATGATTCCAGGGCCAAAGATTTGACCGTAATGTAAACCTCACTAATTTTGTCTAATTAATCTAAATTCCATAGATGAGTGATAACATCTGTATTTGGACATCTCCCTCGACTTATTACGCATAACACGACACAATCCACTTTCAAGCAAATTTCAACAAACTATAAGATTTTATTTTTCCTTCCAACTGAATAGTATTTTAATGGATACTTTTATGGATAACAGATTGCTCTATATGTAAAAAAAATAACAAAGAATGATAAAACTTAGCAGATTTTTTTTATTCTTTTCTAGCTTCTAATGCACTGATTCTTTCCTTAGTTTCTTTTCTAACACTGATATCTTTTACTCCTATCTTCATCTTTTAAAGTTCTTATCGTTTTAGATTTATGCTTAAAATGCCAGATTACCATTATAAGAAGTATTTATTTCTGAAAGAAGAGTATGTCGAGATAAATGGTACTACTTTCAGTTAAATATCAGTGGTCTTTTATTAGGTATCCAGAAAATTCTCTAAAATTTTGGTGATGACACTCTTATTTAATGTGTCAAATGTTATACATTTCTGTATTATGACCAGCAATACCAGCAATACAGTTCTTGCTGGAGTTTCTAAAATGTTCCCATGAAAACTAAGTAGAATGAAGGGTCTTTATAACTTGTTTATTCCTACCATCTCCTAACTATACAGGTATTTATATGACCTTTTTAATCAGGAAATCTTATTTCGTCATTACAAGTAAGTTTGAAGCCTTGTTATCCTGTACATACCTATTATTCAAATTTCAATACCTTTTAAAAAATGTTTATTGTCTAAAATCACCAAAAAGACTTTTTATCCTTTATTTTATTCTCTAACATTCGTTTGGTGATTTTAGACCATAAACATTTTTTAATTTTTTATTTAAACAACTTTATTACATACATGGTTGTGTTTGGGTCTCAGTCATGTAAAGAACACCACCCATCACCAGTGCAACATTCCCATCACCAATGTCCCAAATCTCCCTCCTCCCCACCCAACACCCGCCTGTACTCTAGACAGGCTTTCTATTTCCCTCGTACATTCTCGTTATTAGGATAGTTCAAAATGTAGTTATTTGTCTAACAAAACGCATCTCTGTTTGTGGTGAGCTTCATCAGGTGAGCTGTAACTTCCAGCTCTTTTCTCTTTTGTGTCTGAAAGTTATCATTGCAAGAATGTCTTTCATTTTTCTTAAAAACCATAGATGAGTTAGACCATTCTGTGTCTTTCTCTCACTCTCTGACTTATTTCACTCAGCATAATAGAATCCATGTACATCCATATATAGGAAAATTTCATGACTTCATCTCTCCTGACAGCTGCATAATATTCCATTGTGTATATGTACCACAGTTTCTTTAGCCATTCATCTGTTGAAGATACCTTGGATGTTTCCAGAGTCTTGCTATGGTAAATAGTGCTGCAATGAATATAGGTGTAAGGAAGGGATTTTTGTATTGTATTTTTGTGTTCCTAGGGTATATTCCTAGGAGTGGTATAGCTGGGTCATATGGGAGCTCGATTTCCAGTTTTTGGAGGAATCTCCATATTGCTTTCCATAAAGGTTGAACTAGATGGCATTCACACCAGCAGTGGATAAGAGTTCCTTTCTCTCCATCCCCGCCAACACTGCTTGTTCTCATTCTTTGTGATGTGTGCCAAACTCTGGGGTGTGAGGTGGTACCTCATAGTTGTTTTGATTTGCATATCCCTGATGATTAGTAATGAGGAGCATTTTTTCATGTGTCTTTTGGCCATTTGTATTTCTTCTTTGTCACAGTATCTGTCCATTTCTTCTCCCCATTTTTTGATGGGATTAGATGTTTTTTTCTTGTAAAGTTGTGTCAGTGCCTTGTATATTTTGGAGATTAGCCCCTTATCTTATGGGTATTGGGTGAATAGTTTCTCCGAACCAGTGGGGGGCTTTTGTATCCTTGGCGTTCTTTCTTTAGAGGTACAGAAGCCTCTCAGTTTAATATATTCCCATCTGCTTTCACTTGCTTGGAGAGTGCAGTTTCCTCCTTGAAGATACCTTTAGTCTCAATGTCCTGGATTGATTTACCTACGTGTTGTTCTATATATCTTATGGTTTCGGGTCTGATATCAAGGTCTTTTATCCATTTGGATTTAACCTTCGTACATGATGTTAGCTGGGGGTCTAAGTTCAATTTTTTGCAAGTGGCTAGCCAGTTGTGCCAACAGCACTTGTTGAAGAGGCTTTCTTTACTCCATTTAAGATTTCTTGCTTCTTTATCAAAAATCAGGTGATTGTATGTCTGAGGACCATTCTCTGAGTATGCAAGCCTATTCCACTGATCTGAGGGCCTGTCTTTATTCCAGTACCATGATGTTTTGATAACTATTGCTTTGTAGTAAAGTTTAAAGTTGGGGAAAGTAATTCTTCCCATATTCTTTTTTCCAATGATTGTTTTAGCTATTCTAGGGTGTTTATTGTTCCATATGAATTTCAAAAGTGCCTGATCCACTTCTTTGAAAAATGTCATGGGTATCTTCAGAGGGATCGCATTAAATCTGTACAATGCTTTGGGGAGTATTGCCATTTTAATGATGTTAATTCTGCCAATCCATGAGCAGGGTATGTGCTTCCATTTCCACTTGTCCTCTCTCATTTCTTGGAGCAGAGTTTTATAGTTTTCTTTGTATAATTCCTTCACATTTTTCGTCAAGTTGATTCCAAGATATTTGAGTTTGTGTGGCACTATTGTGAATGGGGTTGTTTTCTTAATGTCCATTTCTTCCTTATTACTATTGGTGTATAGAAAGGCCATTGATTTTTGTGTGTTAATTTTGTAGCCTGCCACCTTGCTATATGAGTCTATTGTTTCTAGAAGCTTTTTTGTAGAGACTTTAGGGTTTTCTAGGTAGAGTATCATGTCATCTGCAAACAGGGAGAGCTTGACTTCTTCCTTTCCTATCTGGATTCCCTTGATATCTTTTTCTTGCCTAATCTCTATAGCAAGTACTTCCAGTGCTATGTTGAATAGAAGTGGTAAGAGAGGACAGCCTTGTCTTGGGCCAGAATTTAGAGGAAAGGCTTTCAGTTTTTCTCCATTGAGGACAATATTTGCCTCTGGCTTGTGGTAAATGGCCTTAACTATATTGAGAAAGGTTCCTTCCATTCCCATCTTGCTGAGAGTTTTGATCAAGAATGGGTGTTGGACCTTATCAAATGCTTTCTCCGCGTCTATTGATATGATCATGTGATTTCTATTTTTCTTGTTGTTGATGTTCTATGCCCTCTTGACCATAAACATTTTTTAAAGGTATTAACCTGTTGGTATGGCAGTGGGGTGTGGACGTGGCTGCTGGAAATTTGGCAAAGCATACATTCAACTTGATCCCCTCCTTAGAGTGCCCAGAGTTTTCAGCTAGAAGATTCATGCTCTGAGAATTTTAGTGACTTGCTTTACATGCTATCAGACTAGTAGTAAATTTGGGGAGATTATATGACTTCTGTTTAAGATTACATCTGTGGAATGTGTGTGCTTTATCATCATCATCATCATCATCATTTTTGATCTGCTCATAATTGTAAAGCAGGAAATTAAAATCTCTTACCATTATTATATTACTGTTAATATCACTAATTTAGTAATAACTTGATGCATTTTAGTGTTTCTTCATTTGGTACATAAATATATATAATTTCACAATATTTTTGCATTAAATCTTTGATAATTATATAATACTTGTCCATGTCTCTTAATAATCTATCAAAAACTGAAAATATAGGGTCAGGAGCCATACTACAGTGGTAGGGCATTTGCCTTGCACACAGCTAATCCAGAATGGACAGTGGTTTGAATTCTGGAATCCGATATGGTCCCCCATGCCTGGCAGGAGTTATTTCTGAGCGTAGAGCCAGGAGTAAGGCCTGAGCACTTCAGGAGTTGGCCACCCCCCAAAAAATCACACATAATTAAAATATATTTTTATGTGTATAGCTATACAATATTTTGGTTTTTTTGAGGGTTTTTTTTTTTTTTTGGTTTTTGGGTCACACCCGGCAGTGCTCAGGGGCCACTCCTGGCTCTATGCTCAGAAATAGCTCCTGGCAGGCATAGGGGACCATATGAGATGCCGGGATTCGAACCACCGTCCTTCTGCATGAAAGGCAAACACCTTACCTCCATGCTATCTCTCAAGCCCCAATATTTTGAAAATTAACATTTGATTATAAAATTATTCCTTAGCCTTTTTCTTTCAACTTACATTTATATTTCTTTTGGAGGGTGTTACAACCTGTGTTTATCTTGAAGATAATATCTTGAAAGTTTCCTGTAGCTCAGTAAACCACTTTATAAGCTTTTTATCTTTTGTTTTATTCTCTAAGACCCAGCACCCCACAACCTACACCTATACCTACTCCCCACAATCACCACAATGTAAGCTCATTGCCCAAGTTCTATAGAATCTGGTGTTCCTGGAACACATCACCTCCAAATCCCTCAATATAGATAGATAGATAGATAGCCCTCTATACACACACCAAAGTATATGAGAAATTAGTATAAAAGATAACTATCTTCAGGTAATAATAATAATAATTTACAAAGAAACTAAGAAGCTCAACTACAAACGAAGTGCTGAGTAAACCCCTCAATGACTTCAGGAACCCATTGTGAGATATGAAAGCTTCACAAATTTTATTTTACTGAACTACTTTTTAATGATATCATTAAGAATTTAGTTATAAGAAGCAGTACTTTGTGCCTCGTAAGAAGACAGGCTTAAGGAAATAAGTGGAAACTGGAAAAAATAGTGGGGGGCAGGTTACACTAGTGATAGAATCGATACTTGAACATTGAAGGCCTGAAACAACAGTATTATGAACAACTTTATAAACCACCGTGTTTAAGTAAAATATTAAAAATAAATAAGGAAATTAAGTATGAAATTTGAATTAGAACAAAATAATTTAATAATTATTTATCAAACACTTTATGTTAAAACAAAGTAATTTACTTTGATTCCCAAGTTCACAGAACACACTTATTCAAGATAAATTATATTCTGGTACACAAAATAAGTACCAATAAACATGCTGTGCTTCCCAATAATCACTAGACTAATAAAATAAAAGCTAAAGCAGACATTTGAAAGACTGAAGTACCTCGGGCAAATAAAAATGAAAATTCAAGTTATCAGAACCTATGAAAAGAAAAAAAAATAGTGGTGCTGTTGCAAGAAGGCAGACAAGAGAACCTTGGTGATGTGGATTTAAAATAACTGTATCTCCAAGCCAAAGCAACCCAAAGGCGCAAACGCCTTTGAAACATAGGAACCCACAGAGAAGGCTGGAGACCCTTTGAGAAGCAGAATGGAAGGCCTAGAGCATAGCTGCACGCCCTGAGAGAAAAGGTTTCTGCAGGAATAGAGTCTGTGATAAAATGATCAAAAAGGAACATCAACACTGCCTAGCTATCCCCCCTTTGCAACTCAAGCAACACGCTTTTGGGATCTGTTTGCTTATGAAAACAAACTTTGCAGAGGCAAAGGAATATGTTCTTCATCTTGGACATCACCTGCCTTTCAACCTGAAATAGAAACTCTTGTCTTTTACCTCTCTGGAGCAGCATGCATTGCTCTGTTTTTGTCCTCTCTCTGCTATTTCCTGAATAAGCTTATTTTACTTCACTATTCTCCTTGAAATTCTTTGCTGGGAGGGTAGGCAATAAGTTTAAAAAACTGGACAGAGTACATGGAATCTATTATGCTGAGTGAAGTAAGTCAGAGGGAGAGAGAAAGACGCAGAATGGTTTCACTCATCTATGGGCTTTAAGAACAATGAAAGACATTTTTAACAGTATCTCAGAGACAAGAGAGATGAGGGCTGGTAGGTGCAGCTCAGGACATGAAGCTCATCACATAGAGTGATGAATGCAGTTGGAGAGATGACTACACTGAAAACTATCATAACAATGTGAATGAATGAGGGAAGTAGATAGCCTGTCTTGAGTACAGGTGTAGGGGGGTGGGGAGGAGAGAGATCTGGGAAATTGGTGGTGGGAATGTTGCACTGGTGAAGGGGGGTGTTCTTTACATGACTGTAATCATACAACTATAATCATGTTTGTAATCACGGTGTTTAAATAGATAAAAAATATTAAAAAATGAACATTATTGTAACAATTAAGAGAATATAAAAATAATAAGAAGAATAAATGGCATAAGTGTGAACAGCAAGGAAAAGAGATTGCATTTCTCCCTGAAGTTGAGAATCCATTGGTCTTAAATAGACTGTATTTAGAGGAGAAACATGACTGTAATCAAGTAAGATTGGATTTTCATAAGTTTTTTTGTCTATGGTTCAATTTGTTTAATTTATGAAAAAATATTGGTTTTGTTTCTATAAAGTGAGTTAATAGAGTGTAAAAAAAAACGGAGGAGTAGGGAGGACAAACCGGTGATGGGAATCCCCCCTGATTTTATGTAAATATGTACCTAAAATATTATTGTCAACAATATGTAAGCCACTATGATCAAAATAAAAATTATGTTAATAAAAAAAAGAAAAAAAAAACTGGACAGAGGCAGTGGCCATCTTTTTTTTCCCTGCAAACAACAAATTTTTCATTTCAGCCTAACTTTCATAGCTCTCTGAAAAATCAGATTGTGGGCACTCACATATCTTTGACCTGTGTAGGTCAAGTGAAACTCAAATATAGCCTAATGCTGCCTCTTATTGGTGCAGTAAAGTCATCTACACTATGGAGATGCCAATGGCAGACATTATCAGTCCTAACTAAGGACATTCATGGCTGTTTCTTGGAAAAGCAGAGCTGTAAGTGTTTAACTACATCAATGTACTTTTAATGGTGTTGAATTTATCAGGGTTTTTAGCTAACCCTATATAGGAAATACTTACTGTCATTTATAAACTATAGTATTTTGCTATTTTCAACCTTGTTTTAGCCTATTACCATAAATTTTGTATTATTGAATTTTTAATTACTATTTTGGGAAATACCTGAACAAAAAAATCAATGGAGTTTTTTTTCTTATTAATTTTACAGCATTGATCTTCCACTATTACTTTCAATATCTTGATAACTTCAGTTTTAATACAAAAGTATCTGCTACTTTTTAGTAATGGTCTTGAAAAATATTTGAGCTATTAAAATATCTATAATTATTTTATTTTATCACATTTTTAATTTAAGGAGAGCATTATTTTAATGGATTAAAGCACACAAATATATCACATAGAATTGTCAATGTTATGAAAATCACTAGAGTTCTTAAAGAAATTGATACTATAAATATCAAAATAAAATATCCATTGTTGTTTTCAAGGAATTAATATACACAAGTTAAAGAATGACCAGTTTTGATAAAACTTTGGTATGGTAACATTGGTTGCCTAACTATTTAGTATACAAAGAGTAAAATATTTTAATATATTGCCTTAAAACACATATCTCAAAACACACACAAAAACACACAAATGCACACCTATTTTTTATTTTCAATTTGAAATTACTCAAACATATCCCTAGAATAGGACTATTAATATTTACTCTTGCTGAGGAAAAGGGAGTTTTCAAGTGTGCTATTTTGGAAAAAAAAAGTTTTAAACTTAGATGTGATTAACTTTGAATCTACTTTTTTTTATTTTTTAATTAATAATTTTTATTTTGACCAAAGTGGATTACAAATCATTCACATTAATATTTTAGGTACACAGTGACATTGAATCAGGGGCATTCCCACCACCAATGTTGTCCTCCCTTCAACCCTGTTTCCAGCATGCATCCCATATCCACCCTCCTTGCCCCCCCCCCCCTCCGGCTGCTAGTAAAAGTGGTCCCTTCTGTGCATAGCTTGTAGATTGGGTATCTATTCTGTTGTAGTTGGCTTTGGATTTGGTGTTTAAATCTGATCAATGTTTATAGGACTGTTTGGTCTTGGTGCCCTCCATTACTTTCCCCTCAATTTGTGAAGCAAAACAAGATGATTCAAGTTATGTGGTTCTGTTTGAAGGTAAGAACAAAGGGGGGGGGGCAAATGTGGTGTGCATACCAGATCACATGGTTTAACATTCAACACTCAAACACAACCACATGTTCTTATAAATAAATGGTATTTGCAAGAGCTTGTAAATAATAATAATAATAATAATAATAATAATAATAATAATAATAAAGGATTCATGGTGCTAGCAATTTAAGAGTTTAAAGAGAAAGACAAGGAGGTACAAATACTTAAAAAGAAAACATGTAAAGTTACTTAAATGATTGACAGCAGCAAAATTGATACTCATCATGCTAGAATTCTAATTGAAATTTCCAGTACAGTGCTCGCTTCGGCAGCACATATACTAAAATTGGAACGATACAGAGAAGATTAGCATGGCCCCTGCGTAAGGATGATATGCAAATTCGTGAAGCGTTCCATATTTTTAAAAAAAAAAAAAGAAATTTCCAGTACAACTGTAAAAAGTATTTCATTACTTAAAGAGATTTTAAAATTTTAGTACTTGACTATGATGAACAAATAATTATACTACTGACTTAGAAGTTAATTATGTGCCTTTAAAAAGGAAGGTATTACAGAGTGGTCTTCAGGGCCATGCCTGGTAAATCAGGCCCTGGGAAGAGGGTGGGGGAGAGAAATTCCTCCCCTATGATTCCACAACCTACAGAGGCAGGGGCTGCACCCAGAAGATTCCACATGCCAGTTCTTCTATTTCTCTTCAGCTGGCATGTTGGGAGCTCTGGGCAGGACAGCTAGCCATAGGCCCCCTGGGCTGACCACTTAGTTCAGGGGACTGAGATCCTCCCATGCCAGAGTGATCTTCAGGGCCATGCCTGGTAAATCGAGCCCTGGGGGGAGGGTGGAGGAGAGAAATTCCTCCCCTATGCATACTGGACCCCATTCAGGAGTTCTTTTCTTCCTAGTATTCATTTTCAAAAGCACCACGGGTGCATATATACTTTTTAACAACACCCAAAAATATTCTTAATTCTCGACTGTTTCTAGAAAAAAAATGGAATTCCCTAGATATGGAGGATAATATTCAAATAGGTCTCTAAAATCAGTGTATATGTAGATGCGACTTCCTATACAGTAGTCCTCTCTGACTGCCAAGCCTAATCCATAAACAATTCATCTATACAATGTATATAGCCCCTTTGATATATTTCCCCTCCTCCATACCAGAGCCCCTTCTACTCCCTCATCTCCCAATCGGGATTCATTATCTTCCCCTTAATTAACCAACTTTACCCTCAGTTCTTTAATTTGTTAGTCACCAAGACCGACCTCTTGCCTCAACAGATTCTGTCCTTTCGCACACCCCTATAAAGCTCATTATTACTCCTTAACTCTCACCCCCAACCATCAGTACCCCACATTTACCCTTTTGAACTTCAGTACTACACAGTTCTAATCACACACCAAAGTCATGCATTGGCTTTAACAACCCCCAACTGTTTCAAAAGACATAAAATGGACACATATATTTTTTGAATATTTTATGTGTATTTTCTTTAACAGCTATAACTCTTTCTAAATATTCTTTTACCCTGACGATTCAACCCACTTTTTATCTTGTCTTTTCTTTGTGAGCTGTTAAATAAGGAATTTTGGTGGAAGAGTCCCTCAGTTTAATGTTTATGATTGAACCATGTCATTGGGATTGTTGGACTTGTTCTTATGGCCCCCATATGTTTCGATAATGCTACGTGGCATTGTTCCTGGTTTGCATAGGCACATTAAAATGGCAAAATACTATACATACAAATAAGTTCTTATCTAATAGAGATTGGAACACACAAATCTCGTAGTGCAATGGGACCTTACACACTGAACATTGATATAATGACCTGGCACAGGTCTCAGATGAATGGGCATCCTCCATTCATCCCTGAACCATGGAAACTATCTACAAAATGTCCAAAGTTTTTTATAACAACACCTGGAAGCAATCCTCTATCAGGGAAGATCCTACCACTGCTCTGACATCGACCTGCTCAAAAGAGACTTCCCTTAACACTAAGAAGACATGACAACAACAGCTACCTACTTACAGGACAGGGTTCTCTGCATTGCCCTTTAATTGTGAGGTGAAATGAGAGGACACTCTGCACCATCTTGACTGCAATATAGAATACGCATATTCCAGGATCTTTAATACAGAAACATGACACTAACAACAGAGACTGTGTGAAAAATAAAAGTGTATTGGCACTACAGACAATGACCTGGATTGGACAAACTAGTTTACCTGGAGCCTAGAGTTGGTCTTATGCCAGGAAACTTCAGGGGTAGGGTCTCCTTGTATTTAGGCCAAGCCTTTTCCTTTCCATGTCCCTCATATTTTGGTGGGCCTATGCAAACAATAATTGCCACTCTAACACCGTTTTTACTGTGCTCCTTTGACTCTAATCCTTAAGAAAAACAACCCACTTAAACTTTTGAGGTTAACTTAAACTAATATGCATGTGCATGGAAATGTAAAAAAGTACTTTGCCTTCAATGGTTAAGGAGTTATATAAGTTTTATGTCTTTAGATTGCTTTGTGTGCTGCTAAGTAATATTATGTACTACAATCTGGGACTTGAGGGACAAAGTAATTGTGCATGGGTTCTGTTTTATTTTTCTTAATGTTCTTTGGCTGGAAGTTCAAAGTTAAGATATCAGCAATGGGACTACTGAGAATTCTGTTTATGGGTGATTGTCCTTCCACTGCAACTTTACCTTGTCCTCTTTCTTTTCATATTTGTTCTCATAATTAAAAATTTAAAAAAATAATAAAAAAGAAATAGCCTGACAAAAAGGAAGGCATTAGCTCTTTGTTATTGTTTCAGTTAGACAATACCAAGTTGAAAAACTATTTAAAAATCCAAAATCTTAATATCATAAATCAATAATTTTATTACATTATCAGCTTCCTTGGTTTTGTTTAGACAGGACTTAAAAGGGATAACTATGCTCTGCTCTAGAGTGTCTTAGGTCTTATCTGGATGATTCAAAAAATGGAACCAAAATAATTTAGTATACTCTTAATTTAATGTCATTTTTATTTGCTTGTAGGACAAGCCCAACAGTGTTTAGGGAGTATTCCTGGCTCACTTCTTGTCAGTATTTGGGGAAAATCTGGTGTTGGAGACTGTCAGCCAGACCTCTTGCCAGCAAATCATATATTTCAGTCCATTGAGCTGTCTCTCTCTTGCTTCATGTGGTGTGTCTGATGCTTCCTGTTTTCTAAAACCTCAACTAAGGCTGATAACAGAAAATATATTACATATTCCCCTGTGGATACACACAAACTAATTTTGTGGGAATGTCTTTGCTACATTATATTTCCTAAACAAACTATTTTTGTTGTACTTTTGTTGTTGTTTGGGGTCTTACTTGGCAGTGTTCAGCGATTACTGCTGGCTGTGTTCTCAAGGATCACTCCCAGCAGAGTTCTGGTAATGACATGGGGTGCTAGGGATCAAATTTAGGTTGGCAATTGCAAGGCATGAGTCCTACCCTCTGTCCTACTGATTCAACCCCTCTTTAAATGAACTATTTAATTACATTTCTAGACAACCACTCCACACCTCAAAAATAACAAAGACCTAACTTGCCCTCTTCCTGTAGACTGGGTTTCATCAGAGTATGCTAAGTGGTTTCCAAGTGCAAATATCAGAAGACCACGTAGATAAGGTAGTCAACCTTTATAGCCTTTTCTTGAACTCTTCTTCTTCGATAGTAATAGGGTTCTTCAGACTAGAAAATAGATTATATCAGTCTCTTTACAGAAACAGTTGTAATATCATGTTGGAAAAACATGTGAAGAAGGAAAAAAAGGATTTGCAACTATACAGGAAAATATGTCCTACTGATAAGAAATAAGCAATACTTTTCAAAGTAGATAAATATAAAACATATATTTTGTGATTTTACTCTTCTTGAATGTCTTTTCTTTAATTTTATTTGAAATAAAGATTAATTTTAAAGTTTATTTTCATAATATTGAGAGGCATCAAACAAGAGAGGCTTCTAATACCAATTTGTTAAGTTTTGGTGTAGGCTCAAAACTCACTTGCTAAAGGATCTCAGGTAAGTTATCTTGTATCTGCTTTAGCTCTTCTGATGATTTTTGATAATGTTTGGCAACTTGTGGAAAGTCAGTAAAATATTTTTGTATTGTGGAATATTGTCCTAAACATAACAATTAGGAGAATCTAATGAGTAAAAAAGAACAAAACTCAAAATAAACTAATATCAATATCTCTATTCTGGCCCAAAGAAAATATGTAATAGTAATGTTCATACTCCAACTGTCATGATATTTGCTGCTTATTTTATCCTGTGAAAATCACTTGTCAGTCAGTCAAACCAATCAACCTGTTTATCAAAGGCCTCTTCAGTCACAAATTCCACAGAGACAGTCTTCAAGTAGTACTTGTTAATATTTGACCACACTACTTTCTCAGAGTTAGAAATAGTTAAAAAGGAGGGCTGTGACTGATTCTCTGATAAAATTCATAAGAATGCATGCAGACATAAGTGGCAAATCATCTATTTATTATCCTCTAAGGTAGTGACAAGACTTCCTCTAGTCTAGTGGCAAATTTTCAATTAAAATATTCTCTATTCCAGGCACAAATATTTAGCTTTATCTGCTGCCTGCACTTTGCCCATTACATAAACCTTGTAGAAATAAATGACATTCCCTTGTGCCATTGTTCCAGCCATATAAGGTGTCATTTTAAATGCCAAGATATTGAGAACGCTGTGAATAGCTGATATTTCTGAAGTAAATAAATTGCAGAGAGAGAAATTAACTTCCTCCATCAAAGGAAAGTTATCAAAATTCTGCCTAAATTAGGAGCATTGCCATCCATAGAACTACACACAAATATAGCACAAAACCTTTAGGATTCAAAATCCTTCCAACTAATATTTGGTTTAAGCATTTATTGTCAAGGGAGAGAGGAAGGGGGATTCATCTTTATGATATATAGAAATTAAACTGAAGCAGAGCCACTAGAGGAGAATATTTTTTGAAAAATGTTGTTCCTTATGTGCTCAAACATATAACAGTAAGGAAAAGGAAACTAGTATTTAGCAAATATATATACACTCTAAAATATGCATTCCCTTAAGAAATAAAAAGCATTTGAGAGATTTTATAATAATCCTGGAACTCAGAAGAAATTGAATCTAATGGTGAACTAAAATATGTATTTTCCTGACCCTCTAGTAGTCACAATCCAGTAAGGAAATTATTTAAAAAACACTTTATTAATATTAACAAAATTGGAAATTTGATAAAAATTTAAAAATGTTCACAGGGGTATATTCACTGTTTGAGGTCTCAGTTACTGAGATTGGAAGAGTTTATGGGGCAAGTGTCTGATGGAGGCAGGGAGGTTGGTTCTAGGCAGGGAGGCGTAAGATTAGGAAATTAGTTGCTTTTTATGAGGTTTCATCAGTATTACTAAATAGTTTTTAATGATTATGTAGTCTGTAGTGACTTTGAAGCAGTATCACCCAAAAAAGAGTGGGTCCTGCTAAGGTTTAGTTTGGTTTGGTTTGGTTTTCTTCTGAAATCAGTTGAAAGTCTTTAAAGTCTGTGGATGGAGATAAATGGGTTAAATGAAGACATTATGGAAGGGACACTGACATTTTTTTTGGCAGTGGAGTTGTAATACTGTATGGCTGAAGCTTTATATTTGACAATATCATAAATTTCTGTGTTTAAGTAATAATAATAATAATAATAATAATAATAATAATAATAATAATGTATAATATTATAATGCAAAGAAAAATAACTAAATAAAAGTATCTAAGGAAAAACGTTTCCATACTTGGGTTGAGATTTTGAAAATTATACTTGACCCAGAGGCAGTTAGGAAATAAGAATAAGTATAAAAAAAATCAATTATTATATTTTTATTTATTTGTTTTTGTACTGGACTCAGCAATCAATACTCAGGGCTTATTTCTGGCTCATGCTCCAGGATTTCTCTTGGTGAAGTATTTAATTTTGTTTTGTTTTGTTTTTTTGGGCCACACCCGTTTGATGCTCAGGGGTTATTCCTGGCTACACGCTCAGAAATTGCCCCTGGCTTGGGTGGACCATATGGGACGCCGGAGGATCAAACCGTGCTCCTTTTCTTGGCTAGTGCTTGCAAGGCAGACACCTTACCGCTAGCACCACCTTGCCGGCCCGAGTATTTAACTTTTTATACTTCATGAAGGAGTAAGTTAAAATAAATTTTGGCAGTTGAAGTGCTGATACATTCACTCCAAATTATATTATTATTTCCTAAATTTTTTCTAACATCATTTATTATGGGTGCTAATGAAAGCTACAGTTCTTGTAAATTTTACCTCATCCTTTATTTCCAGTATTCACTGGCCTCTTAAATATCCCCTTAAATTAACTCTTGCTCATGTTCATTAATTATCTAACATGTGAATATTGTATAATTTTGTGTCTTCCAATAAGAACTAAGCTTGCAGAAGGAACTAGAGTCTTCAAACAGAGGCATCATGGTTTACAAATATCTCTGTTTGAAGACTCTAGTATATGTGTGTGTGTATATATATATATATATATATATATATATATATATGTGTGTGTGTGTGTGTGTGTGGTTTTCAACATAAACTTTCTAAAACATTCTTCTGGGGGTATTCTTCTGAGGGTATTAGAGATAAAGGTATAATCATTTCTTTAATAAGATTAATTCCAATATCCAAGGGTAACTTAAAATGGTGGTTTTTGCATAGACAAAGACCCTGTGACCTGACCTTGAAACTTCCAGTTAGATATTTTCTTCCTTTAGATATTTAAAAATAGAAGAGGATCTAGAGAGGTTAGGTCAATGGTCAACAATTGAATCACCTTTGATTATAAAACTCAAAAAAAAAAAAAAAACCTTCAATGAAACTACAAAAGGATAGGCTCAGAAAGCATCTGAAGAGGTAAACATGTGAAGATTTGGTAACAACACTGTGTAGAGAGTGCATTTATGCCTTTACCCACATAGACCTAGTCATATATGATTTTTTTTAAAAGTCCTTTGAGTTGTATCATTTCAAAATAAACAAATGATATACTGAGCATTACAATGGTTTCTAAGTCCTGTAAGGTGTGCTAGCCAACAAATGAATCCAAGCAGGATTTTTGGGAATCTGAGATTTATAGTTTTTTATAGTAATATCTATATTTCCTATGGATGTCAGAGGTTTGAGTAGTTGGATGAGTTATAGTTTTAAATCCTCAATTTATAAAACCAGATAATGTCAGAATCTAAAAAGAGGTAGGTAAAGTAGCTACCCAGCTGATGGTTACCCTAATTAGTTGTTACCCTAAATAGAAGTAGTTACCCAGTTGATATTCAGAAAGTTTGAATATAAAGGTGGTGCAGGGGAGAACCTTCCATGCATACATCAGTATTTGGTATGACTATTACGAAATTCAGTTAAACAGTTCCCCCAAATAACCTGATATGGTGTCAAAGGAACAATTCTCCAACAACTTAGTGTTGCTTGGTGTGATAAAGCACTTTTCATGGAGATGTGCTGAATTTGTAGATAAGTATTGGACTTATTAACCCAAAGGAATGATGCTAAGTCCACAGGAGAAAAGTAAATAATGATTAGATGAGAATATAAGCTAAGTCAGGAGGAAATAGACCTGAGGCAATTTGAAATTTTGAAAGCAAGCTAAGTTTATGAGTCAGAATTCCTTTGAGTTCAAGAATATGAGAATATAATGGCTTTTATTACAGGAGCACTTTTTCATATACTAGAAAGCTACTAGTTAGAATAATTTCAGAAATGTCTCTATGGCAAGTGACTTACTTATATGAAATGGCAGAAGAAATGTTGTAGCCCAGAAAGGTCATTCAACTGTCTTTTTCTCTACCCTCCAAGTGACCTGTGCATTGCCCAGGAGTCTTAGGATTGATAAAGTCTGTATAAGGACCTGGGTAAGGACAGACTTGAATCTCATCAGATTTTGCTTGATAGTTGTCTAACTGCATTGATATCCCATTTGATCTTCACTGCAAGGGAATTCATTCTTGTTACACAATTATTTGGGATGTTGGAGACTGAGGCTAGAGTGAGGAACTGTATTTTTTTTTTTTTTTTTCAGAAAAACGAAAAATCAGTCCTAAGTTATTTTTTGTTTGTTTTCTTGTGGTGTTGATTTTTGTTTGTTTGTTTTTTGGGCCACACCTAGCAGCACTACGGGGTTAGTTACTCCTGGCTCTGTGCTCTGAAATCCCTCCTAGCTCCAGGAATTATATGGGATGTCAGGGATCGAGCCTAAGTCTGTCCTGAGTAGGCCAGGTGCAAGGCCCTACCACTCTGCCACCACTCTGGCCCCAAGTGTTAAATTCTGTCCAAGTTCCTTTCAGGTCTGAAACTGTCTCTTCAACAAAAAATTATGAAAAGAAATAAATAGAAAATTAAGGCTCTTTAAGTTGGATAAATTCAAGGAAGGGGAAAGAAAGGGAGCTAGAGATACATGTTCAAAAGAAAGTGTCAATTTCTACAAAAGGGGAAAAAATCTGAAAGCACATATCTCAGTTTAAGTTTCATGGGACACTCCCAGGGTGGGAAAAATTATTCTTCCTTAAAAATTAGTTTTATAAGTTTTCTACCACACTTACTTCACTGAGTTATTTTGTTTAGATAAGAAGCCCTTAGGATAATATTTAGGAGAAGATATTTGAAATTTAGGAGTTCCATCTTTTTTCTTAACACAAGTCCTGTGTTCTTCTAAAGATTCTCTTTATTTTAGTGGACACATCCTTCTCTATTTCAGTGCTGGTTCCAGTCAGACTTTTATTCATCTCAGATCCTGTCTGTGTTCATAAAACAAATCTAACATTTAGGTCATGTTTTGTCTTCTTTTAGGGCTAGTTGTGCAATAATTTGTCTTAAACGCATTTTGATTTTTTTACATTCTAAAAACTCATCGCTAACCCTCCTTCCCATATTCCTACTTCACTTATGCTAAATTGTAAAATTATACCTTCAGTATATGATCTCTTCCCAAATCATTTCTTTTTTCTCTTACATTAACCTTTTTTTAAGACTTTTCCCAATAATGTGTCAGAGTGTCAAGATAACAAATAGCAGATCAAGTCTTAAATACTCTGATATATTATTCTCAAAATAAAAGAACATGCTTCATTCCTAACAGTGCCATGTATAAACCCTGTGGCTTATTGTTCTTGCCTAGAATTGAGTCACAGGCCCATCAGTTATGGAGAATCTAAATGACCAGAAGACCAGAACTGTCAGCTTTTTCTGCAGTACACAAATTGAAAGTAAAAGAGGAGTGACTAGTCAATGAAAAGTACTCATGCGTGTCTATCAGCAAAAGGGAATCCAGAAAGACAAAGTGAACCACACAAAAAAGACATTGATAAATCTTCTAATGGCAAAGCAATAGCATCATTTATAAATTTCTTTTTGCCTTCTACTTATAAGTAGAAAAGTAAATACATGATCTTGAGATAGTTAAGTCACAGAAGTGAAATAGGCAGAAAACGAATCTCTACATATTTTTAGTATAACAAAACAGCTCCTCACATATTGTTCGCATATACTTCATGTGCTCCAAAAGCCTATATATCTTTCTATCAAATGTCTTCATGAATCTAGTCTAACAAACATCTAGTAAAAATGCATTTAACTTTCAGACACAAAAGAGAAAAGAGCTGGAAGTTACAGCTCACCTCATGAAGCTCACCACAAACAGGGATGAGTTTAGTTAGAGAAATAACTACATTTCGAACTATCCTAATAATGAGAATGTATGAAGGAAATAGAAAGCCTGTCTAGAGTACAGGCGGGGGTTGGGTGGGGAGTAGGGAGACTTGGGACATTGGTGATGGGAATGTTGCACTGGTGATAGGTGGTGTTCTTTACATGACTGAAACCCAAACAACACAATCGTGTATGTAATCAAGGTGTTTAAATAAATAATATATTTAAAAAGTTAATATATCTTAGAATAAAACACAGTTTGTATATTAAAAAAAGATATAGCTTTAAGTCAGTCAGGTGACTCTAAAGGACTACTATTTTTAATTGGTTCACTAATCTCACAAATCAGCCTTTCATGATTCCCTCCCAAACCTCTGCATGAAAATAAGATAGGCTCTGATGAATGCTGAATTTGATAAGTTTTCTTTTCTTATCTGCCAAAAATAAAGAGTAATAGCAGTAATAGCATTTGTTCTGCCATTCATTGTAACTCCCTTCATCCTTAGCAACTGATAACCTCCATTTATCATTATCTTTAACAATGATCTCTTTTAGGATTCTTTCTATAACAGTATTCATAGGTTATTTCTAACTCATAGGAATTAGAAAATCATATTTTATAAAAATTAAAAATTCATAGGAATTATAAATTCCCTAACTTTGCAAAAAACTAGTTCTTTTATTTTTATAATGAATATAAGTACATATATCCTGGATTTAATTGTCTCTTTATCTATCTATTTTGCTATACTTCATGTTTTTTTTTTTTTCATAAAATAGGGCTGGAGATATTCTTTTATCCCAGAACCTTGAAAATTTTATATATAATTTATCTCCACAGTAGAAAAATATATAGATAAAGAATATAAATGTGAGAAAACATGATAAAATAATGGATTTTGATACTTTCCATCTTTCCTTCCTTTACTAGCTATAACAGAACTTCCAAGGGCCGAAGAGACAACACAGCAGTAGGGTGTTTGCCTTGCATGCAGCTGATCCAGGACAGATGATGGTTCAAATCTCAGCATTCCATATAGTATCCTGTGCCTGCCAGGAGTGATTTCTGAGTGCAGAGCCAGGAGTAAACCCTGAGTGCTGCCGGGTGTGACCTAAAATAATAATAATAATAATAATAATAATAATAATAATAATAATAATAAAATAAATAGAACTACCATGTAATGCTACTGAGAATATCAGCCACAATAACAATTCATAATACCCACATCTCTTCTCTTGATAATTGTCTTTGTTTCCATGCCCTTCAAATCTCAGATCTTCACCAATACATAAAAGGGTTATAATATAACCCTATAATATAACATACAAGGTGAAACTAATGGCATAATACAATTTATGTTATGTGATATTCCTCATGAATAAGACTAATGTCAGTCTCCATGTTAGTAAGAAACAAGATTTTAATTTTCTCTGTCTTGACCTGAGTATAGCACTTTTCTTTCCTTGAAGTCCTTCCTACAAGAAACCATTGGAAATATAATCCTCATGTCTGGTTCTGTCTGCTGTAACCTAGAGGAATAGACAACTAACAAGCAAAATTGATGAATATTTCAGTGAAGTAACATTTTGGACAGTCTGTATGAATATAGAAGCTATTAAGTTCAGAACTACAGCAGGGAATTCAGTAATTTTAAATCATAATTTCTATATTTAGAGATGGAGCTGAAAGGTTAGGACCAAAAAATAATAGTTTGAGGACCAAAATAAATAAATAAATATAGGTATCTGTCCCCAGGTTATTCTTGAAATGTAGTAACCAAATTTAAGAATAATGTAATTACAAAGGCACACAGCTGTCTTTGTTGTAATCAAAAAAAAAAAAAAAAAAAAAAAAACAAGCCACACAGCTGAGTAGATAAAGACAGTATTGTCATACTAAGCATAGAAAAGTTACAGAGGCTAATCGAAACAGAGACATTGGTCTAGGTATCACTTTCAGAAATCTTAAATATTTTTCATCAAAAGTCAAAAACAGTTGTTCACACTGAGGACTTCAAGGGAAACTTCTCCTGCACCTGTCTGCCTGTGTCTCTGAATCCCTGAGGGTCTCCTCAGAGGCCTAGGGAGCGCACCCCCAAAAATCTGCATTTTTGAAGCTGCCCAGTGAGTAGATTCTGGCTGTGGGGGTCGCCATCAAATAGGCTGGGCTCTCTGGCCTGCGGAGGCTCCGCCCTGCTGTGCCTTTGTCCACTCTGAGGACTTCAAGGGAAACTTCTCCTCCACCTGTCTGCCTGTGTTTCTGAATCCCTGAAAGTCTCCTCAGAGGCCTAGGGAGCATACCCCCAAAGAACTGTCAACTAGAGGCAGCAGAAGAGCACAGCCACGAAGTGAAGCAAAGCGGCCATGCCCCCTTTCTAACCAATGAACCCCACCACAATACGCAGGAAGAACCACACTACATGTGTGAACATGATGCACAGAGAATGAAGACAAAAGCTCGGATGACCTAATAAATTCCAACCACCTGAAAAATAGCAATATGGAAGATGTTTGAAGAACTCAAAGAAAGTATAGATCGATCTGAACAGAACACAAAGACAGAAATCAGAAAACTCCAAACTGAAATAACAGATCTGAAAAACACGGTAGCTCAACTGAAAACCTCAATGGATGTCTTTGCCAGCAGGGTATCAGCAGCTGAGGAGAGAATGGAAGTACTAGAAGATGTGATGCAGAAAAACTCAACACAACAGAAGAAATTGGAAAAGAACCTTAAGACAAACGAACAGGCAATGGAAAAAGTACTCAAGGAATGCGAACAGATGAAAATAGAAGTCTTCGATAAATTCAATAGAAAAAACATAAGAATCATTGGAGTTCCAGAGACCCAGGTAGGAGATCTCCAGGAAGAATCAACTGTCAAAGACATCATCAAAGAGATACTCCCAGAGTTAAAGACTACATGCAATCAAATCCTGCATGCCGAAGAGTACCAGCTAAAAGAGACCCAAAGAAAAACACCCCAAGACACATCCTCGTTACAATGATAAATCCCACAGATAGAGATAGAATACTAAAAGCAGCAAGATCAAAAAAAGAAATTACGTTCAAAGGAGCATCTCAAAGATTTACAGCAGACATGTCACAAGAAACTCGCAAGGCCAGAAGACAGTGGTGGGATATTGTGACAAGACTGAATGAAATGAATGCCTCACCGAGAATACTGCACCCAGCCCAACTCATGGTCAGGTTTGAAGGAAGAATACATAGCTTCATGGATAAACAAAAGCTCAGAAACTTCACAAATGATAAACCAGCCTTATAGGTCTACTCTAAGACATGAGAGACCAACAACAAACACAGCAAACTTATCTACAAAGATGACATTAATTACTATGACAATCATCTCCCTCAATGTCAATGGACTAAATTCACCAATTAAAAGACACAGAGTGGCAAAATGGGTCAAAAAGATGAATCCAACCTTCTGCTGCCTACAAGAAACACATCTGATAGTCAGAACAAACATAGACTCAAAATCAAAGGCTGGAAGAAAATTATCTAAGCAAACAACACCCTCAAAAAAGCTGGGGTGACCATATTAATACTGATGACACCAACTTTATACTCAAAAAAGTGGTAAGGGATAAAGATGAACACTATGTACTAATCAAGGGATATGGGCAACAGGAAGAAATCAGACATTAAACATATATGCACCCAATGAGAGACCAGCAAATTATCTAATACAATTACTGACAAATCTGAAAAAAGACATCAATAATAACACAATAATGGTGGGAGACTTCAACACGGTACTATCAACACTTGATAGGTCAACCAGACTTAAACCCAACAAAAACATACTAGCCCTGAAAATAGTAATGGAAGAAAGAGGACTAGTAGATATATATAGGACACTCCATCCCAAAAAAATTGGATACACATTCTTCTCCAATGTATATGGGTCATTCCCAGCATAGACTACATGCTGACACATAAAACATACCTCCATAAAATCAAGAGGATAGAAATTTTGCAGGCTACCTTTGCTGACCACAAGGCTCTGAAATTAAATGTGAACTACAAAGCCATACAGAAGAAAAACTTTAACAATTGGAAATTGTTAAATTTCCATGCTACTGAACAACCAGTGAGTCCGAGATGAAATCAAAGAGAAAATCAAAACTTTCCTGGAAACAAATGATAATGAAGACACGAACTGCCAGAATCTATGGGACACAGCAAAAGTGGTCCTGAGGAAAATTTATAGTTCTACAACCACACATCAGGAAGGAAGAAGGGGCATACCTGAATAACTTAATGACACAGCTCAAAAAATTAGAAAATGACCACAAAAGGAACCAAAAATAGGGTGACAGAAGGAAATAACAAAGCTGAAAGCAGAAATCAATGAAGTGGAAAACCAAAAAACAATTCGAAAGATCAACAAAAGCAGAAGTTGGTTCTTTGAAAAAATAAACAAGATTGATAGACCATTGGCAAAAGTCACAAAGAAAGAGAGAGACAAATCTGATAACCCGTATTAGAAATGAAAAGGGGGAGATCACGACAGATATTGCAGAGATTCAAAGGGTAATCAGAGACTACTTTGAGAAACTTTATGCTACTAAACATGAGAACCTAGAAAAAATGGAAAAATTCTTGGACACTTATAACCTTGCACATTTAAGTAAGGAGGACATAGCATATCTAAACACCCCCATCACTACTGAGGAAATTGAAACTGTAATCAAATATCTGCCCAAAAAGAAAAGCTCAGGCCCTGATGGATTTCCTAATGAATTTTTTTAAATCTTTCAAGAGGAGCTACTACCAATTTTAGCCAGGCTCTTCCATGAAATTGAAAAAATGGGAACACTCCCAAACAGCTTTTATGAAGCCAACATCACCTTGATACCAAAACCAGACAGAGATGCTGCCAAAAAAGAAAATTACAGACCAATATCCCTGATGAATGCTGATGCAAAGATTTTCAACAAAATCTTGGCCAATAGGATATAATGCATCATCAAGAAGATCATACACTATGACCAAGTAGATTTCATCCCAGGAATGCAAGGATGGTTTAACATCTGTAAATCTATCAACATCATACACAACATCAACAAGAAGAAAAATAAAAATCACATGATCATATCAATAGACGCAGAGAAAGCATTTGATAAGGTCCAACACCCATTCTTGATCAAAACTCTCAGGAAGATGGGAATGGAAAAAACCTTTCTCAATCTAGTTGAAGCCATCTACCAGAAGCCAATGGCAAATATTATCCTCAATGGAGAAAAACTAAAAGCCTTTCCTCTAAATTCTGGTACAAGACAACGCTGTCTGCTCTCACCACTCCTCTTCAACATAGTACTGGAAGTTCTTGCTATAGCGATCAGGCAAGAAAAATATATCAAGGGAATCCAGATAGGAAAGGAAGGAGTCAAGCTCTCATTGTTTGCAGATGACATGATACTCTACTTAGAAAACCCTAAATACTGTACCAAAAAGCTTCTAGAAACAAAAGACTCATATAACAAAGTGGCAGGCTACAAAAGTAACACACAGAAATCAATGGCCTTTTTATACACCAATAATGATAAGGAAGAGAAGGAAGTCAAGAAGGCAATCCCATTCACAACAGTGCCACACAAACTCAAATATCTTGGAGTCAACTTGGCCAAAGACGTGAAGGACCTATATAAAGAAAACTATAAAGCCCTGCTCCAAGAAATAAAAGAGGACACACGGAAATGGAATCACATACCCTGCTCATGGATTGGCAGGATTAACATCATTAAAATGGCAATACTCCCCAAAGCATTATACAGATTTAATGTGATCCCCTTAAAAATACCCATGACATTCTTCAAAGAAGTGGATCAAACACTTATGAAGTTCATCTGGAACAATAAACACCCTCGAATAGCTAAAGCACTCCTAGGAAAAGGAAAATGGAGGCATTACTTTCCCCAACTTTAAACTGTACTACAAAGCAATAGTTATCAAAACAGCATGATATTGGAATAAAGACAGACCCTCAGATCAGTGGAATAGGCTTGAGTTCTCAGAGAATGTTCCCCAGACATACAATTACCTACTTTTTCACAAAAGAGCAAGAAATCCTAAGTGGAGCAAGGAAAATCTCTTAAACAAGTGGTGCTGGCAGACCTGGTTAGCCACTTGCAAAAAAGCAAACATAGACCCCCAGTTAACATCAAGTATGAAAGTAAAATCCAAATGGATTAAAGACCTTGATATCAGACCTGATACCATAAGATATATAGAACAGCACATCGGTAAAACACTTCATGACATTGAGACTAAAGGCATCTTCAAGGAGGAAACTGCACTTTCCAAACAAGTGAAAACAGAGATCAACAGATGTGAATACATTAAACTGAGGAGCTTCTGCACCTCAAAAGAAATAGTGCCCAGTATACAAGAGTCACCCACCGAGTGGGAGAAACTATTCACCCAACACCCATCAGATAAGGGGCTAATATCCAAAATATACAGGGCACTGACAGAACTTTACAATAAAAAAACATCTAATCCCATCAAAAATGGGGAGAAGAAATGAACAGACACTTTGACAAAGAAGAAATATAAATGGCCAAAAGGCACATGAAAAAATGCTCCTCGTCACTAATCATCAGGGAGAGGCAAATCAAAACAACAATGAGATACCACCTCACACCACAGAGATTGGCGCACAACACAAAGAATGAGAACAATCAGTGCTGGCGGGGATGTGGAGAGAAAGGAACTCTTATCCACTGCTGGTGGGAATGCTGTCTAGTCCAACCTCTATGGAAAGTGATATGGAGATTCCTTCAAAATCTGGAAATGGAGCTCCCATTCGACCAACTATTCCACTCCTAGGGATATACTCTAAGAACACAAGAACACAATACAAAAAACCCTTCCTCATGCCTATATTTATTGCAGTACTATTCACAATAGCCAGGCTCTGGAAACAACCAAGATGCCCTTCAACAGATGAATGGCTAAAAAACTGTGGTACATATACACAATGGAATATTATGCAGCCATCAAGAGAAATGAAGTCATGAAATTTTCCTATACATGGATGTACATGGAATTTATCATGCTGAGTGACATAAGTCAGAGGAAGAGAGAGATGCAGAATAGTCTCAATCATCTATGGATTTTAAGAAAAATAAAAGTCATTTTTGCAACAATCCTCAGAGACAATGAGAGGAGGGATGGAATTTCCAGCTCACTTCATGAAGCTCACCACAAAGAGTAGTGAGTGAAGTTATAGAAATAACTACACTGAGAATTACCATAATCATGTGAATGAATGAGGGAACTGGAAAGCCTGTCTAGAGTACAGGTGGGAGTGGGGTGGGATGTAGGGAGATTTGGGGCATTGGTGGTGAGAATTTTGCACTAGTCAAGGGGGTATTCTTTACGTGACTGAAACCTAATCACAATCATATGTGTAATCAAGATATTTAAATAAAGAAAAAAGTTTCAAATAAACTAAAAAAAAAGAAATAGAATGAAATTTAACAGCTATAATATTAATCTCAATGTCAATAAAATTAAAAGCCCAAATGAAAAAAAAATGTCAAAACATATATATATATATATATATATATATATATATATATATATATATATATATATATATATATATATAATCCTGACAGGATTAACCAGAATCAACAGCACTTTATTTTTGTGAACATAACTTTAAATTAGGTGCATATTATCATTTTAAATACCATACTGTTAACCTATCAGTTTCCTCTATTTTTATATTATTTTGTTTTATTTTTTTTTATTTGTTTCACACACTGTGCTACTCTGGCCAATTCCTGGAATAGCATGGTACTCTGGTGGTATTCCTACAGACTCACTCCTGAGGTACTCAGTAGATGATGCAAATCTGGGGATCAAACTCAGGTCTCCCACACACAAATCATATGCTCCATTTCTTTAAAACATCTCAGTATGAGTTGTAAGTTTTCAGATAATTGATGAAATTATTGTTAAAATCAACAATAATGCCTGCCATCCAAAAATATTTATCTACAAGGTGAAAGAAAAAAATGGGACAATTTAAAACATCAGTAAAAGAGAGTCACAATTGTTTAATATATCCAGTATAATTTCCCTGTAAAAAATAAAAATTTTAAAAATAAAATTCTCATTATTTCTGAGCAAAGTTCAATATGCAGAGAGATGTGCAATCTAGCAAATTTTATCATCCTAGAAAAAAGTCCAAGGCATGAAATAGCAGGAAAACCTCAAATTCCAGTAGCAAATATCACTCTGTTAGTTGTGTTCAGAATTCTTCCTAAATAAGCTTTGGGAAGATGGAGACAGATATGTAAGAATTTGGGAGAATATGCTCTTGAAAACAGACCAAATAATATTAGACTTGCCTTAAATATATACCTCAAACATACCCTGCCTCAAAGTCTAAAGAACAGCTTAGCTTCAGTTTAAATACCCAATCCAAACCTTAATCCTTCCTCTGTTTAGACTTGTAGAGAAGTGAAACCATTTTACTGTTTATTCTGGCACACCCACTAGTTTTTTCCCTGCTCTTTTGCTATAAATTTTTTTTTTTGTGATCCTGCAAAAATGATGGTTGTTTTGAGGCCGTAAAGCTGCCATTTTTTTTTAACTATCAGTGTGTTGCCTTTAAATTTCTGGAGTGACCTCTTGCCATGTCTCTCAAGTGGCACTGGAGCCAAATATTCATGGATGTACTCTTAGAAATACCACCTATAAAATAGGGATGAAACAGGACTAAACAGACAGATTGAACTACGGCTGATGCGATTTAAAAAGAAATCTCACTAGACATTCTGAGAATGGAAGAAATCTGCAGAGAGAGAAAATGAATAAAGAGGGCAGGGAATGCTGACTATATATCCAAGGACTGTATTAGGCTGCCCACTGGGAAGGAATATAATCTTGGGTGTATGTTTTCCCAAATGCAGCAGAAACTCACCTAGATATATATATGAAGGCTTAAATCACAGCTGCTAGAGGATCCAGAGAGCATCCAACAATGGCCGTTATATTTGATAGATGTGTGTGTGTGTGTTGTGTGTGTGGGGGGGTGGCTAGAGGAAGGATGGGAGGGTAGAAAAGGAAGGTTAATATAGTGAGGACAGTCTAGCCTGTTTACTCTATTACTCTGTCCTCTTTTTTTAAAACATCCTTTTAAAAAAAATTCAATATACCTGATTCTGCTACTCACATACAAGCAATCAAAACCTTCTCAAGGGAGTAAAATCCAAACAGCCTTTGTATAATAATGGTGTTGTTACTCTCACAGCTCTATCCCACAGGAACATTTACAACCTCCCGTAGTAAAATCCTAATGGAACTAGAGCAACAGAAGAGAATGTTTTCTAAAGATTGGTATAATCCTTTTTTATCAGAAGTTTCTAAGATTTTTTTTTTCCAAACTCGGTCTTGCATTTTAAACCGTTTGACTTTAAGCTAGAAATATCAAACCAGTTCAGAAACAAACTCCATAAAGAATAAAAAGAATATCTTGAAATAATGTAACAGTTAATATAAAAAGTACAATATGTACATATTAAAGAATAAACAAACTATTTTGATGCACCTAGTATATCAAAATAATATAATAAAGATTTCTTCCTCCTGGTAAAAGAAAAAATCTTCAGGAAGTTAAAATTTGACATGTAAAATTGAATCAAGTGTCTTAATGTTCATAACACTATCTATGGTTAAATTTAGTAATTTTTACCAATAGTAGAGAGCTTTAAAACCTATTTGCGGAACAGAGTGGGGCATAGCTAGAAGACCTCAAATGTACTTTTCACTCGATACTTGGGGGCTGTTCTCAGTAATGTTCTAGTGGCCATGAAGCTCGGGTGATTGAATGCCAGGACACTTGCCTGCATAAAATTATTTTAAATTACATAAAATTGTATTACCATTATTATTACCACCAGGAAATTAGCATTTAGTGTTTCTTTGTTTGCTTATTTCTGTCTCACAGAACTTCTCACCTGAAACTGTTTCCTCTGAAGACCATAGTTCTTGGAAGATAAATTATATTACATTTTTATTAAGCAAAATAAAAAGACAACCCATGGCTCCAAGAAAATATTTCTCCACCTCTCATTCTATAAAGAGTTAATATTCAAGATATGTAAAACATTGATACAACTTTACATTAAAAATTTCCAACTCCATTAAACAATGGGATAGAGATAAACAGAAACTCCCTCAAAGAGACTTACAAATGGCCAAAAAGCATATGAAAATAAAATATTTTATATCAAGTATCATCAGGGAAATGAAAATCAAAAGAGCAATGAAAAAAAAGAGCAGGGGCCAGAGAGATAACATGGAGGTAAGGCGTTTGCCTTGCATGCAGAAGGACAGTGGTTCGAATCCCAACATGCATATGGTCCCCCGAGCCTTCCAGGGGCGATTTCTGAGTGTAAAGCCAGGAGTAACCCCTAAGTGCTGCTGGGTGTGACCCAAAAACCAAACCTCTCCCCCAAAAAGAGAGCAATGAGCTATCACCTCATATTTAAGTGAATAGCACACAATACATAGAACCAGCCAGTACTTTTATAAACTGGTGGAAAATCTTCATTCACTGCTTATTCGAGTGTTAACAAGTCCAACCCTTCTTTAAAACAATATGGACACTTCTCAAAAACTAGGAATTGAGCCAAGCTTCTATATGACTCAGCAATTCCACTTTCTGGCATCTATGTCAAGGGCTCAAAAAATGTAATCAAGAAAGACATAGACACTTCTATGTGAGTTGCTGCACTATTCAAGTTAGCCAAAACCTGGAAACAACCCAAGTGTCCAAGAAAAGATGACTGAAGAAAATAACTATGTACATATACAAAATAAAATAATATGCAGCTTTAGAAAAAGATGAAATGTGCTGCGATGGATGTATGGAGATTATCATATTAAACGTCATCAGTCAGAAGGAAAGGCACAGGCAAAGGAAATTGAAAATTGGCCTTTAGATGAAATTTGCCATAGGAGAGGGAAGAGGGTATGGGAAATTGGATGGAGAGGAGGGGATCATTGGAATAATGGTGAAGGGAAGTGAAGAATGGTATGGAAATGTGTTTTGCGTGAAATCTTAACACTTTAGAAAACCTTGGCATAAAATAATAAATAAATAATAATAAATTTATTTTTCAGCCACACCCATTTGATGCTCAGGGGTTACTCCTGGCTAAGTGCTCAGAAATTGCCCCTGGCTTGGGAGGACCATATGGGACGCTGGTGGTTCATCCTTGGCTAGGGCTTGCAAGGCAGACACCTTAAATCTAGCACCACCTCACCGGCCCTAATAATAAATTTAAGATAAATTAAATAAGTAAATAATAAATATTGATAAATAATAAAATAATAATAATAATAGAAGTCAACTTTAATATAAACTATAACCAATTTATAGTAAGTGAAACTGCTATCTTATACTGGGCTTATTGGGACAGAAAGAAACTAATATTATAATAAACTTAATGCAGGCAATTTGTTGGGGAGATCTTTCAACATGGATGGAATGAGGAAGCAGCACTGGCCAACAGGAATTTATTTGTAGTGATGGTCCAATAAAGATCTAGGTGAATGATTGAGAGAGATCTTTAATAGGTATAATTTTTTTTAGAGTCCTACAATATTGGGGTTAGGAATTTGATTTGGTCTTTTTGATCTAGATTTAGAGTGTCTAAACTGAAAACAACCAAAAATATAAATTAAACATGGTCAGCATCTGAGTAGTGGATTTAATCTTGAGTAAAAGCATCATCCTGAGGGCTAAAACATTCCCTTAGGAGAGACTTAACTGGTAGCAGTCAGCTTGCAAAACTTCAAGAACCTGGAAAAGTAAGTCCTTTAGTCTGAAATGGTAGTGATTTAGGCCATCTGATTATCATATTAGCCTGTATGTACCCTAGATAAATAGCTTGTTTACCAACTTTAAAAGTCTGCTTTGGGGCTAGAGAGAGAGCTCAGTGGAGGAGATATGTTTGGCTTGCAGGAGGCTAGGTTTGAAGCAAGGAACAGTGCTTGCTCAGAAGCACTGAACAAGGAATTGCTCCTGAACATTATTATTAGGTCTGACTTTACACAAAAAACAACAAAAATACCTCACTTTGTTTCATCTCTGATAGAAAATGGAACTTTCTGTTAGCTGTAATCTGTTTGGCTTTGTTTGTTTTGCCACTGAATCTCTAGAACAAATTTCAATCTGGACCGGAGTACACAAAAAGATGAGGCTATCTTTTCAGCACAGCCAGGCGTGATCTCTGAGTGAAGAGCCACGAATAAGCCCTGAGCACTGCCTGGTATGGTACAAAAATCAAAACCAACCGAAAAAAAAATGGGAGGGGTTGCTGCTCTAATTTATCAAGTCTTATTGTCAAAAACAAAGCAAAACCAAACAAAAATAGTCCCTGGCCCGCTAAAAGGACCAGCATTCCACTCACACTGGATATCATTTAGCATTTAAACAAGTCAGTTCCGCAGCTCCATAACTAATCTCAATGTGATGTCTAGTCATTGAATCATCTCAGCTGGCCCTCGATTAGGCTGATATCTCTGGAGTCTTCTTAGGATGAAAATGGGCCAAGTCCCTGACAAAAAGCCCAATCTCCCACCCATTCCTGACATCACTCTGTATGTAACAGACCCAGTTTTACAGTTTCACCACTAATCTTAAAGAGAATACAAGCAGCTGAATAATCCCAGTTCCACAGTTTAAGGATTGACAATCTAGTAGAATCACAGAAAATCAGATGAAAAAGTTGAGTAAAAGAAGACCACAACGTTCAATGAATGAAAACAGCAACATGGTAGGCTCAATTTAGCACCACCCAGCAAATCCTCAAATAATGAATTTAGTAACAGTATTGTGAGATATAATATGTTTCACAAAATTCCCTTTGCTGAACTATTTTTGGATAAATTCACTAGTCATCTTGTAACTAACAGTATAAAATAAATCATTTTGTGCCTACTAAAGGGTCAGACTGGGGTAGGTATGATACTTGGTCTATTGATTAAAGGAAGGTCACATTGCTGGTGGATTGGTGGTGGAACATTGAATACCTGAAGCAACAATACTTACTGTGGAAAACTGTAAATAACAGTGTTGAAATAAGCATTCAAATGTAAAAACACAACAATAAAACAAGCAAACAAACAGATGATTTAAAAAACTATGAGAACAAAGCTTGGAACTTATCTAAAATTAGGAATAAACAGGGCAATCAAAACTAAAAACTGTCCTACCCTCCAAGAAGAATAACATCAGTCCAATAGTGAAACAATATCTATGCAATTCTGAGGGTTTCAATGGAGAGATTATTTAGTGATGAGAATTGAAAAAAAGAAAGAGCTCTTAGATTGTTTCTGCCTCATTTACATTACCTTTATGAATTCATCATACCTGAAATCTAGAAGTTAGCTGTTCCTGTTAGGAAAGTGCCAAAGCCCTAATGTGGTACTTCCCTTCACTTTACAAACTTTGAACTACTCACTACAACATTATAGAGATTGGCCCTTTATAGCTCTACTTCTTTTTTAAGGGTTTTTACTTGACCAGTATCATGCTCGATTTCTTTATTTTACCTCAATTTCTCTTACCACCCTCTACATAGTTTCATCTACTCATCTGTAGGTAAATCATCATGATGTATGTCAACTATGTGTTTGGACACTCCGTAGCAACCACTACCAGGAAACATATATTTTTAAAAAGTTTTTGATAGATGAGTCTTAGGCATACAATAATAGAACATCAACATCATCTACAATGTTAACTTATCTCTACCAGTGTTCTCAGGTTCCTTCCAGCCATCTCCCCTATCCTCCTGCCTGCTACTTTGACATTCATATTTAAAAGTTCAGTGGTTGTAATTTAGTCTCATAATTTCAGTGTTATTGAATGTGTGTTTTGTACATAAGGTAATACCACTGTCCCACATTACTGAGCATCTCTGAAGGCAACTTCTTCTCCTCAATAGGCACAGAGCTCCGAGAAGACTTTAAGTACCTTTAAGTACCACGGGTAACACAAGGTATCCACAGGGCATAGCTATACAGTGTTAAATAAAATCTAGCATAATTAAATGTGTCACTCAATGAAGCACCTAATAAAATTACTCAAAGTAAAAGAAAACTGGAGCAGGAGAGAGTACAGTGGGCAAAGATTTTTAAATCTATGTATCGACCCATATGATCCCCTAAACACTGCCAGAAGTGATTCCTGAGCACAAAGCCAAGAGTAGAAGTTGAGTACTGCAGGTCTGACTGAAAAAAGTTTAAAAGATTACATAAATACAAAAAGATGCAGAAAATATGAAAAATAGACTCATTAGTTTATAAAATATATTGCTGTCTAAATAAAGTAAGTAAATATATGTGATTAAATATATGTGACTAAATTTTCTAAATACAATTTTATATCTATATCTATATATGCAAAACAAGAACTAAATTTCTAGGCAAATAAAGATGATGAGAAATGCAAGCAATGAAACAAATATAAGATCATGTTAACAATCTAATAGTTTTCTTTGAGTAGGTTTATAAAGTGGTGTAAGTATATGGTGAAAGTCTACAGCATATAAAAATATTTTTGTGGGAGCCATAGAGAAAATATAGTGTATAAGGCAATTGCACTGCATGAATCAACTTGGTCTTGATCCCCAGAACCTCCTAGGTTATCTTAAGTGGAGAGCCAGGAATACATCCTGAGAGCCATTGAATATAGTCCAAAAAAAGTAGGGAAAAAAATCAGGACATGCTTTGGGGAGCTGGAGAGATAATAAAGAGACAAGAACTTTTCCTGTGTGTGACTAAGACTAATTCAATCTCTGGAACAGCCTCTGATCTCTACTCTTTACAGAGAAGCATTCTTTTTAAGAGCTTATGGAGACACTTGATATTCTCTCATTTCATGTATTCTAACACACTGCAGTCTTCCTATATGTTAGCACTGTAAAATTATTGAGGTGATTTATGTGGTTTGGGAGAAGAGAGATAACAACTGGTAATATGGATTCTACCACTTTCCTCTCGACCCAACTTAATTATGAGGAGAGTTGCCTAAAAGGGTGATGATTGAAAACATTTCCAAGGACCAGTTGGGTATTTGCTTCCCACCAGTTCTATTTAGCAATCAGAAGACTGTGCCTGAGTCCAACTTGACTACACACATAGGAATTTGTCTATATCACCCAATTTCTCAGGGAGCTATGAAACTCAGGCTTGATTAAGGAACAACACTTTACAGAAAAAGAAAATAAGTCCTAGTCCCACCTAGTTCATTTATAAGCATTTTGCCTTTTGTCACAGGGGAAAAATATGAGATTAAGTAGAAGGTAAAATGGTGTTATGTAGAAACGATGAGGAATTATAATAGAGAAACATTCAGCAGAAAACAAATTCTCCAGATAAAACAGAGACGAGGATAACCCCAAAGAATTATACATCCATAGTTGAAAAGCAGTTGGTTCCCCAAAATGGGCTAAGTGTCCTGCTTGCCTTTACAAATTTGATTGTATAGGTTTCTCAAAAACTGTCCCTGCTTGAATAGTCTCTGCAGATAAAAGTCGATTGCAAGAACATAAATATGGAGAAGGTCTATGAACATTTGATAGTTCACCTATCAAATGTCAGAGCTGTCAGAGCCTGTTCTTACTACTGTGTTTTGAGGTGTTTTTTTTTTTTTTTTTTTTTTGAGGGGGAGGGCGGTTCAATTTCTGTGCTCACAAAGTGTATCCAGTCTCCGTGCTATTTTAGTGGATGAGTAAATTTTTTGAGTTGCATCTTGGTTTTGTTACTTCCTAAGGACTCATTATCAAAGTCACATCATTACTTGACTTCCTGCTTCAAAAAATTGGAAACTAAGTACAAAAATATGATTGAATTATAAATTGCCTTTCAGGAAAAAACCTTGAGAAAACACGAAGCAAACTTTAGTAATTATGGATTTAAATGATTAAATACTAATGATGCAAACTTTAGTGATGAAACAGTAAAATAAATTGCTGGTATTTTAATCTAGACACATTTTGACTAACAGGATGCCTGTGAGACAGTTTGATAAATGCCTTGTTCTTGCACAGTATAACACTTTCCAGAATTCAAGAACTTTTTGCCTTTGCTTGGCCCCCTGTGCAAGAATTGGCTGGCATATATGAACATATATCAGATTCATGATATAAGGTTAAGAAAAATAATTTTGTTCTTTTTTATCATACCAGGTTGTGCTCAGATTTACTCTTGGCTTTGTACACACCTGTTCACTCCTGGAAAAGTTCCAAGAATCATAATTGTTGTTGAGGATGAAATTGAGGTCAGTTACATGAAAGGCATGTACCTTACAAATTATATTATCTTTGGGTCCAAGAAAAATCTTATTCAGGCACTCAAAAACATGTACATATACTTCCAGAATGCCTTGTAACCAAAGCATGCCCACAAAAGTCACAGTCTCAACAATAATGCTTGAAATTACTGAACCAACTGGACAATTTCATTTTTGTTCAATATTGCCATCCCTGTAGGAACACAGCTATTTAGACACCAATGTGTAATGTATCTACTGATTTTTTTCTTTGTTTCTCTTCTTTTTTTCTTTTTTAATTATTTCATTCCAATTTACTTGGAAATTAGTGAATTATGATCAACTTTGTGTACTCTGTGATACATGTCTTTGAGTAAAAAATATTTAAATATTTTCAAATAATATTAGAAGTTGCATGCATAAAAATACCATTTATTTATATTTATTTCTATTCCATAACTATTATCACATAGACCAAAATAGAAGTTAAAATTAGTTTTGATTTCATGTAATAATCAGTTGACCTATTTATTTTTTCATTATTATTATGTATTATTATTGAGTTTTTTATTGTTTTATTTTAATTTCTAAAAGTATCTAAGGCTGTTAAAGAGTTAAAAATTTATGTTTTTCTATGTTCATTTTATTGTTTCAAGTCTTACATAAAAGTCTTTAATCAGGGGCCAGAACGATAGCGCAGTGGTAGGGCATTTGCCTTTCACGTGGCTGAACCAAGATGGACCTGGGTTCAAACCCCCACATCCCATATGATCCCCCTAGCCAGGAGCGATTTCTGAGCACATAGCCATGAGTAACCCCTGAGCATCACAGGGTGTGGCCCCAAAACCAAAAAAAAAATAAAAAGAAATCTTTCATGAACCAGTTATCCTATGCTTGGGTATTTACCTGTAGATTATGAAAAATCAAATTTAAAGTATCATATATTCATTACAAATTTACTTTCATTAGCCAACGGCACTAGACAACCTGTATGCCCAAATGAATCAAGATGTAGTCTGCATGCACGATAGAATACTATACAGCCATGAAAAAAACTAAATCATGTTATGTGCAAGAACTTTCAAGGTATTTCATTTAGTGAAATAAGCCAAATTGAGTAAGACAAAAAATGGTATTATTTTAATCATATAGAATACTCACTTTTACAATACTCTTAAGAGATTCATGCAAATAATAGTCATATATTCACTGTCTAAATAAGTTCTAGCTTCTAAAACTGTGGACTGTGACACTGTATGGATTCACAAAGTTTAATGGAAGGGGGCTTAGGAAATCCTAAAATATGTTTCAAATTAAGGTTACTATTATTAAAAATGAATAAACATTTGATTCATACACCTATTTACATACCTATATACCATTATTGTATAAAAATGGCTTAAGTGTAAAGGGGTCATGAGTAAATAACTTAAGAAGAGTGATTTAATAAATACTAAAGCACAATTTCACTGGTTTCATATTTCTATCCAGCTTTCAATTCAACACCTTTTTAATAGCTATAGTATTAGTGTACTTTAAGTTTTATTCATGTTTTATGTCTAGGAGCATCCAAGTGTTTCTTTCTTAGATCCATGGTCACCAAGAGAGCAATATACCATCTGTGTGCACCCCAAATTAACTGCTTGGCTGCAGAGAAAATTCAGATTTTGTAGGCCAGAGAGATAATAAATCAGACATTTATTATCTCAAATAGGGCATTTGCCTTGCATGCAGCTGAGCTGAATGGGTCCAATCTCCTGCATTGAATATTATGCCCTAAGCTCATGAGGGGTGATCACTGGTCACAAAACCAGGAGTAAGCCCAGAGAAAACCAGGTGTATCCACAATTTATTTAGACCAAAAAAATTTTTAAGAAAAAGAAATTTTTTATTTTCTATAGATTTCATTAATTGAGGTTCTTTGAACATTAACAGCAGAAACTTATTTTAGTTCACTGAAGTAGAAGTAGAGTAGGATGTTAAACTGTACTATGAAATGAGTTTTTTTAGTTGAGATAATGAATGAGAATAGTCTAACTTGTTCCATCTGCATTGGCAGCTTAAAGTCCTGGATTACTTGTGAAAGATATGCTAAAACAAAAATAATTACATAGCATTTTTACCCTAAGATTTTTCTCTCGACTAAAAATGAACACAGAAGAAACCCATCAAAGGATTCTTTTATCTTAGCTTATCCATAAAAATGCCTAACTTTATTGTTAAAAGAAATAGTAAGAGAACTCTAAATTGCACATTATGGTGCATTCTTATTTAGTCAAAACAGACAATAACAAAACTAACCAGTTGAAAGGAGAAGAAAATTGTAAAGGAAAAAAGATAAGCATGTCTGACTACTATGATTATAGCATGCTTTTCTGTGTAACTGAGAAAAGAAACATTTAAAAATGTTTTGCGAGTGTCGCAGTGATAGTGTTAAGGCATGTGCCGTGAATACAGCTGACACAAGTTCAATCTCTGGCACCCTGAACATTGGTAAGTACAGCTCTGGAGACACTGGACACAGGTACTTTCAGCATGATAGTAGAGACAAGATGACCTGAGTAAAGCAGAATACCTGCAACCCTGACCCTTGCATGGAACCACTGGCCTGGAAGACTGAAAATCACAAAGAGAGACCCTGGATCTTTGAAACACCCCATGTGATATCCCCCCAAGTAAATAAATTAAAAAAAATGTCTATTTTCTTCTGTATATTGCTCCTAGAATAATTTTACAGGCAAAGAATAAAAACACAAAATAACAGAGACAAACTTTCCAATGCAATCTGAGTCATGTGATATTAGGGAATTTATACAAATATCTGTCAATAAACCAAATTTTATATATGAAATTTTTGAGAAATAGAGGTAAAATTAATGTTATTAACTAAATTTGAATCGGATAATTAGTAATTAATACTAGTAGACTCATATTTTAGTTCTTGAAATATACAATATAGGTAATGACAACTGACAAACCCATCGTTGAGTCACTCTAATGCTTGGGCTTTGAAATAATTCAGTTTTGAACAGAACATATACAAGTCCTTGACAAAACTGTAGCTAGTAAAGCATGAGATAAAAACAACTTGCTTTTACCAAGAAAGAAATTGGTTCAGCTAAGATTTGACTTGAGGTTATAAATAGAAAAGTCAATGGACAAGCTTCAAAATTCATACATTAGTTTTTAATTCAATACCAGTTATATCATCTCTCTAACTTTCAGTTTTCTTATATCACAAAGATGTCATAAGTATATATGGATCATTCCAACTTAAAATATTCTAATATATTGTAAAAAGAATTCAAAATGGTACTACTTTATTACCTTCATTTCTCTCTTTATCATCATTGTAATGTGCGGCCAACACATTTATCCAGATTTTGCACAAATGACAGTCATGATGATGAACAGCACGTCACCATCAGCCCATCAACATCAGTTTCACTACTATCATAATCAAGGGAAATAACGTTATAAAATAGAATGAGAAAAGGTCAAAGGAAAGATAATAGTCCTTGTTTTCTACTGCCCTCACACCAATCAAAAAGTTTATTATAAGGCATCAAATAGAGGTTGTGAGGAATACACATGTTAAATTTTTTTCTTAAATATAATTTTTATTTTAATTATAGTGGCTTACATATCATTGGAAATAATATTTTAGGTACATATTCATATAAAATCAGGGGAATTCCCATCACTGAATTGTCCTCCCTCCACCTCCGTTCCCGTCCTTCTTCCCATAACCTCTTCCCTTACCCCCGGGGCTAAGTGGTCCCCTCTGTGCCTAGCTTACTACTTAGTGGTCTTACACCTATTTGGTCTTGGTACCTCCCTTATTTCCCCCTCTAACTGGGAGGCGGGACTAGATAGTTTAAGTTATGCAGTTTCGTTTGAAGAAGAGAAAAGTAATAACCTGGAGGGAAAAAAAAAAAAAGAATCAGATACTCCGGAAATGGGCGGAGTCCTTCTAGAGGCTTCATCCTTGGTTTGAGAGATGAAGGGGAGAAAGAAGGTGAACACCACAACAGTACATAAAGAACTGTCAAATAAAGTATCCAGTGAGCATTCCAAAAAAAAAAACAACAACAAGCAAAACAAAACAAAACAAAAGGGTAAGCACCATATAAAAGCCATGGTATTGAGATAAAAAATGTGGCACAGCACATAAGAAAAGAGAAAATAAATAAATAAATAAATAAATATAAATGGAGACATCCACTTCAATAGCCACACCACACCACACATGTTAAATTTTAAATGATCATGTTCCTTTCACACCCACAGATTAAGGCAAGCAACTTGACTTATTTTAGAAGTTCCATGCAGTGATGGAACAATCAACGACTTATGTTAGTAAAAATCAAAACCTTCACATTATCTTTCATCCTGCCTGCTGATTTTGTTTATTGCTCCCACTGCTATGACAGTGATAAACTATGAACAAATTCTCTTTGCCTTTCTAATAGTCACTCATAAGTCAGCATTAGAGACTTTTTTCAGGGTACTTGTGTATTCAAAATATCTCTTAAAAATGGCCTTCCATTAGTTGTTAAACCATCGTTGTTTCAAACAATATCTTCTGCAGCTGAAGCTGGTCCCATTTTATAAATGTAATAAATAAATATTTATGAAGTAATCTGTGCTTACTTTGGGATATAAAGTTTGGGTAGATAAATAAATTAGGTAAAAGACTTTTCAGTTCTTATATGTAGATGGAAAATAATTTACTCAACTATTTTCTAAAAGGTACGTTTCATTTACATTCATTTTGATAATTACCTTTTTCACTTTCCATGCTACGGAGAACCAGTGTTTAAGTAGACACAGTCTACCACTTATGTGACAAAATCCTAGTTGCTCCCAAGAGTATATTGAAGTTTCATGTTTCCAGAGGAGCATTAATGCCACTTCTCTGGAGAGTGCAGTATTCTTTTTAAGAACAAGCATTACCCAGGAGCTATATTAGAGGATTATGTATAGTAATAGTTCTGTCTGTAAAATGGTTAGTGGCATTGAAAACTACTTGCATATCAGAAGCCCCTTTGTCTCTAATGTGCTTCATTGATAATAAGATTATTATTCTCAGTTGCCTAATAGAAGAATCCATTAGGATATAAATGCAGGTGCTATAAAGCTTGGAGGCTCTTATTCATAGGATTAATATTTCTGAAATTTATCAGAGACATTAGAAATAAAGTTATCTTGATGCTATATACACGATCTATAGCTAATATGAAATCGCTTGTTATTTTTAGCAGTTGATCTGAGGTATAGTTTGGATGTTCTGGCTACTCTAGAAACCAGCTATACAAATTATTTATTGAAGAGTCATCATCGTATTTGGAGAACTATGTAAAAATCACATGAATATTTCCTTTTAGTTAAGTCCTTTTAATGAAATAATTAACTGAGAATTATTGAACCAAATAATCTATTAAAAGCATAATTTGAAAAGTTAACTTAGCTGCATATAATTATGTCATATAAACATTTACTACATAAGCTCTAGAATGGGGGGGTTGTCTTTGAGCCACACGAATGTTATTGGGTTATTCCTAAGCACTGCTGGCAATGTTTGGGAGAGCATATTGATTGCTGAGAACCCAACCTAGGTTGACATAGACAAGCCCTCCTGCCCACTCTTCTATATCCTCAGACCCTCTAGTTCTTAATAACTTCACAAGATATAACAAGATTTGCTTGAGGAAATGAATCTTTTGTTTGTTTTCAGGCCTCACCATGTGATGTTTAGGGTTTACTTCTTGTTCTGTTAGGGATCATTTCTAGGTCTCAGGGATTGCTTGATCAAACTCATGTGGGCCATGTACATGATGAACACCTTATTCATTTTATTCTCTCTCTAGTCCCTAGGAAAAATGTTCTTAGCATGCATGTGTTTCATGCATGTGTTTTTCCCAGCGTTTTGGTTCTGAGTTTCCTGCTTCAAGAATGTATTACAAATTGCACTGTACTTTCAATTTGTCTGTAGTTGTTCAGAGTTTAAACTTTAGTTCTGGTTCACATTATTGTTCTAGGTTCTAATTCTCTTTTTATCACATGTATAAAATAGATAATATTATAATCCACTGCATACTATGCAATTATTCTGCTATCCCTAGCTTTCCCTTTCTGTGATACTGTGAAGGATTATATAAACTGATTTCTACAGTTGAATCTGACATTTCAAATGTATCATGTGACTCAAAAGTCTAGGACTATATCATACTCTCAAATAAGTAGCATAAACTATAAATTAAGTCCATCATCACAAACTACATCACTCTCCATATTCTAGAACTTTGCAATAGTAATTGTGTCACATTTATCATATATATTCTATAAATATGAGGATACTAGACAAACTGATTATAAAATTTCTAGACTTCAGAGGTAAATTAAAATCATGAATACTTGCCTATCTGTAATAGCAGACTAATTCTTGCCCATTTATTCAAGAACAGATAAAAGCTAGAATGCTTCAAAATTCACCAAAATGATATTAAGTTACAAGGTTGAAATCTAAGGAGTTGCCAAGTATATTTTACAGTAATTATATTTAAGTTGTAGCCTATATAAACAGTGAATTAAGACCAAGTCTGCCTTCAGACTTATGCAGTTGTATTTGAGCAACAGATTTGGGTGACTTGAAAGAGATGAATTAAAAACATCTTAAATCTATTGAACATAAAATTGCATGAAGCGTCAAATATGAAACGGCATAATGTTTAAATTATCTCAATAAATAAAAATGGAATACACAATAAAATAATGATGATGTATATAATCATAATTAAAAGGACATCTGACATGGTAAATTATGTGTAGAAATCACTTTTTAATTCAAGCATTTTTCACATACTGTGAAATATTGAAAACTTAAAAGCTGAGTCTACTTTGTACTCAATACCTTATTTTTCAATTAATTGATTGATTGATTGATTGATTTTGAGGGGTATATGTGCCATACCTGAGAGTGCACAGGTGCTATTTGTGGCTTTACTCAGGAGTGATCCCCTTGTGGTACCCAAGAGATCTTATATGGCGGTGAGAATTTAAAATAGAGTCACAACAACTGAAACCACATTTAAAGCAAGTGCCTTACCTCCTATATTATAGTTTATTCATTCTCAGTACTTATAAGGAAAATAAACAATAACTCATAAATAACTACTAGTTTTGGGGGGTACACCCAGTGATACACAAGGGGATACTCCTGGCTATGCGATCAGAAATCGCTAGTGGCTTAGGGGACCATATGGGATACCTGAGGATCGAACCAGGTTTGTCCTGGATCTGTTGTGTCCAAGACAAACACCCTACTACTGTGCTATCGCTCTTGCCCTAGATTTTTATTTAAAACTGCAATTATATGAAACTTGAAGATGATGAGAATCATATTTCAAATTTATTAGACAAATATAAAAATAAATATATGAAATAGTTGAGTAAAATCCTCTTCTCACATGTCATGTGGACCCAACTTAAACTCCAGGTGATTAGATACCATTCATCCGGCCTTGAACCCTGGATCCCAGACATAGAAATGACACAGCTCTTCACAACAGCTACAGGAAATAAATTCCATCCGTGATATCATCAATACTGCTGGGACACCAACAAGTGCCAGCTCTGATAGGATATCCTGACAACGAGGAAAATGGAAACAAACTGACCTAAGAGCAGGTTATCCTACCCCACCAGCTGACAATAAGACAAAATGAGAAGACTTGTCACCCTTTGGTCTATCCAAAAGCCAAGATCGCGATTTACAGATGACTGGCTGATAGAACCATGATTGGTCTATATGTATCCTGGGACAAATAAAAGAACCCTAGTCTAGGGTTTGATCTATGACCTGCACAACAACCATGATCTCCAGTTCCAAAGGTCTGTCTGAGACAATTGCAATGGAATGGAATGGATGGAGTCTAGGCTCCATCCTAAGATCAGCGCAAAGACCAAGACCACCAACCACAGAAGACAGATTAAAATGACACTGAGGCAACAGAACTTCTAGAACCACAAAGAAAGACTTCAACATAAGCTCCACTCCTTGACCTGTGCAGATATCGAGACCTCTAGATACAGAGGTCTGATTTTATCACCCAGAACGGAGCAGAAGTCTTCCAAACACCACGAAAGCACCAAATGAATCTGAACGGAGTCTATAGTTAATCCCATGACAATATATTTCAAGGGTGGAGAAACCCTGTATCTCTTAGGCCAAGGGAATTCCTTTTCGAATGACCCCAATATTTACTGTGCCTGTGCAGGAGGGAAAAAAATGGCAAAAAAGAACAAAACAATTTTTTTTATTTATTTATCTAGCTTTTGTCGATTTCTTTGTTTTGGTGAGGTTATTGAAGTTGTTGTCTCCATTTATATTTATTTATTTATTTATTTATTTTCTTCTTTTCTTTTCTTTCTTTATGTGCTCTGCCATGTTTTGTTTCATTTCTTTTTTTATCTCAAGACCATGGCTTTTTGTTGTTATCTTTATTGTTGGAGTGCTCATTGGATATTTTATTTGACACTTCTTTTTATACTGTTGGGTGTTTCACCTTTTTTTCCCCTTCGTCTCTCAAACCAATGATGAGAGCCTTAGAAGAACTCCGCCCATTTTTGCTTATTTGATTTTTACCCCAGTTTATTACTTTTCTTTCCTTTAAACAAAACCACATAACTTGAACTATCTAGTCCTGCCTCCAAGTTAAAGAAGGAAATATGGGAGGTACCAAGATCAAACAGGTGTAAGACCACTAAGTAGTAAGCTAGGCACAGAGAGGACCACTATTCTAGCAGCCCCGGGGGTGAGGGAGGAGGATATGGGAGCTAGGACGGGATTGGAGGTGTAGGGAGGACAAATCGGTAATGGGAATCCCGTGATTTTATGTTAATATGTACCTAAAATATTATTGTCAACAATATGTAAGCCACTATGATCAAAATAAAAATCATATTAAAAATCTTTTTCTCTTTAAAAACATTATCAACTAATATTTTTCTATTAATAATTATTTTGGTAAAAGTATTCAATCAGTAGCTATTAATTGAAATAATTTTATAGAGTTAAATTTTATAAAATTTTATGAAATCCATTGCAATTTAAAGAAATATAAGAACAAAAATATTTTGACATTATATAAATTAAAAATGTATTATTATTAATTAACTACCTGAAAATTTATAAGATATTAACTAGTTTTTTATCTACAACAGGGAAAATATGTTCTAATCAACATCACTGTGTAAAAAAACTCACTTTTATCTTAGAATTGTTGGGAAAGGAAATAACTATGATACCTCAAATTGGAGAGATCATCAACTTACGAATATTTGACAAAAAAAAAATTTCCTAAAACAGTATATGTCTGTGTGATATTAAACCTAAGAACAAAGAAATAAATATATCTTTGTGGAATAGATAATTTGTTCACAGTGGCTGTAAAAAGAAGAAAGAAAGAAAGAAAGAAAGAAAGAAAGAAAGAAAGAAAGAAAGAAAGAAAGAAAGAAAGAAAGAAAGAAAGAAAGAAAGAAAGAAAGAAAGAAAGAAAGAAAGAAGAAAGAAAGAAGAAAGAAAGAAAGAAAGAAAGAAAGAAAGAAAGAAGAAAGAAAGAAAAGAAAGAAAGAAAGAAAGAAGAAAGAAAGAAAGAAGAAAGAGAGAAAGAGAGAAAGAGAAGAGAGAGAGAAAGAAAGAAAGAAAGAAAAGAAAAAGAAAAAGAAAGAAAGAAAGAAAGAAAGAAAGAAAGAAAAAGAAAGAAAGAAGAAAGAAAGAAGAAAGAAAGAAAGAAGAAAGAAAGAAAGAAAGAAAAGAAAGAAAGAAAGAAAGAAAGAAAAAGAAAGAAAGAAAAGAAAGAAAGAAGAAAGAAAGAAAGAAAGAAGAGAAGAGAAAGAGAGAGAGAGAGAAAGAAAGAAAGAAAGAAAGAAGAAAGAAAGAAAGAAAAAAGAAAGAAAGAAAGAAGAAAGAAAGAAAGAAAGAAAGAAAGAAAAAGAAAGAAAGAAAGAAAGAAAGAAAGAAAGAAAGAAAAGAAAGAAAGAAAGAAAGAAAGAAAGAAAGAAGAAAGAAAAGAAAGAAAAGAAAGAAAGAAAGAAAGAAAGAAAGAAAGAAAGAAAGAAAGAAAGAAAGAAAGAAAGAAAGAAAGAAAGAAAGAAAGAAAGAAAAAGAAAGAAAGAAAAGAAAATGAAATAGAAACTTGGCTTTGTTGTTTTGTTCTTTTGGCCATACCTAGCAGTGCTTACAGCTAACTCCTGTCACTGTGGTTCGGCATCTTCTTGGCAGGCTTCCGGAGACTATATGTGGTTTCAGGCACCAAACCAGATCAACTGAGTGTAGAACAAGTGCCTTACCTGCTGCATTGTTGTTCTGGCCCTTTGTATACAAGTGTTATTAAAACACTTAGTGGTCTTATAGCATGGATGTAAGAAGCTTTTATTCATATGTTAATAGTTGAGGCTTAATCTTCTATATTATTAACATTAGTATTTTTTCTGTTGCTTTTTCTTTTAGGTAGTGTTTCCTAAAATTAAAATAATGATTATTCTCAAATGTTTCCTTTATAAGCAGTAAAATTATATTGTAAATAATAATATATAAAATACATACATATGCATATTGGTATGTTTAAGTGCACTAGCTACCCTTTCAAATAAATAGGCAAAAATGTTGGTGTCTATAATAAGAATTTCTTACAGACGGCAGCATGTTCTAGGAAGTAATGCTTTTTTATTCTATGTTTTCTGATTAGATCCATCCTTAAAAGAGCCCTCTATTGGGGCCCGGAGAGATAGAATAGCGGTGTTTGCCTTGCAAGCAGCCGATACAGGACCAAAGGTGGTTGGTTCGAATCCCGGTGTCCCACATGGTACCCCGTGCCTGCCAGGCGCTATTTCTGAGTACACAGCCAGGAGTAACCCCTGAGCACTGCCGGATGTGACCCAAAAACCAAAAAAAAAAAAAAAAGAGCCCTATATTACATATGTTGGTGGGAGAGTGAAAAAATGAAGAGAACTAGTGGAAAAATGCAATAACTTGAATATGACAGTGGGTGTCTGTCCCATGTTATTTCCAAAAGCAATTTTCATGTAAAAACACAATTTTGATAATATTTAGATATGTACTAACTATACAAAAGGTGCATAACAACTTTGAAGTAGGTGTGAAAATATGATTGCATGACAGTATGCAAGAATAAAAAAATATTTTAGAAAATAAAACAATTCATCTGTTATTTTACTTAAAATAAAAGCATATATATAAACATATTTTGTAGGAAATATAATTGGTGTAAAATATTTCAAAATAGTAAGTTCATTTACCTTTGGGAAAAATCATTGGCAATTTTTTACCTGTAGTATACTGTGGGTCAAAATTTCATGTTACATACACAAATTTTTAGAATATGAAAAATAGGTATGATATAAAGCAATATAATTATTTGATATATTTAAGATATTTCTGATTAGAAATAATGTATTAAATTTTATTGACCATCAAGAATTATTTTCACTGAAGGTAAATATTGACTCTTTTCTTGGACCAGTAAATCATGATCAATTCCTCAAGGGAAGTCAATATATACTTTATTGCTTCTCTAGACTCCAAATAAGAACTTTGATGAATGACTTTAAATTTTCTCTCAAGTTTCTGACAGAATTTTCTTTAGCAACAGCCTTAGTTACTAAAAATATTTTGTACAATTAATCATGAAATAAATTGCTATGTGCTAAAAATAAATAAATAAGTAGTAAGAACAGTCCCTGTTTTCTTCCTTAGCCCACATATTAATGTAACATATTAAGCTAATTAAAATCAAAGAAATTAATCCTGCTAAAAGTAGTATAATATGGTCTGAATTTACTGGCATATTGTATAGAATTCACTCCAATATTGGGTCCAGAGAGATAGCACAGCTGTAGGGCCTTTGCTTTGCACACAGTCAACCCAGGACTGACAGTGGTTCGATCTGGTGCCCCATGCCTACCAGAAGCAATTTCTGAGCGCATTGCCAGGAGTAACCCCTGAGCACCACGGGATGTGACCCAAAAACAAACAAAAAAATTCACTCCAATGCTTTTATTTCTCCTTATTTGACTAACATAGCAATCAAGACTTTTTATGTGATGGATATTAGCAAATCAGAGAAAACTAACACACACTTTATATTGACAGAGTCAAATTTTCCAGAAACAATTTTATAACATAATAAGCCACAAATATTACTGATTAAACTTTTTTCTTCTTTTTTTTTATTTTGGTTATAGGTCTTTTAGGTCACATCTGGTGATGTTGAGAGGTTACTCCTGGCAATGCGCTCAGAAATCACTCCTGGAGTGGGGGAACCATATGGGACTCTGGGGATAGGACCTCAGTCTGTCCTTGTTTGGCCAAGTGCACGGCAAACACCCTACCACTATTGCACTATTGCTCCAGCCCCTGTTAAACTTTTAAATAAAAATACAAGTCTATGCTGACTATATTTATTACTTCAGTTTAGTTATTTTACTGATTAAGAAAAGTTACTAAAACCCAATTGAAATATTAAAGTGCCTTTAAGATATTAATTACATATTATTTGTCATTGTCACATATAAAAAATGTTCTTTGTTTTGTTTTTTTGGGTCACAACCTGCAGCACTCAGGGGTTACTCCTGGCTCTATGCTCAGAAATCGCTCCTGGCAGGCTCGGGGGACCACATGGGATGTTGGGATTCAAATCCCTGTCCTTCTGCATGCAAGACAAACACCTTACCTCCATGCTATATCTCTGGCCCAAAAATATTTTAGTTTTAAAGAATATTAAGCCCTTTAAACATAATTTAAGCTACAGTATGAAATGCTATTTGTTAAAAAAAAAAGCATCTCATAAAGAAGGAGGTTGGTGGATAGGAGGAAAGGAAGAAGTAGAGGGTATTATTTTAGGAAAGCAGACTCTGGTAAAGGTATTGGTATTGAAATGTTTTATTTCTAAAGCCTAATCATGAATAACTTTGTAAACATGACAAATTAATTTTTCAGAAACAGTATTGTTCCCAGTTACAGATTTTGATATAAATTTTATTGTTTGAAATATGTTAAATTTGTTATGCACATATTTTTAATTCTTTAAATAAATTGTGAGGTTTTGATATGTCAGAGAAGGGGTCAGATATTTAAAATTTAAAAGATCTATGAATAATAAGAAGGGAGCAACCTTGAGAAAATAAGTAGTAATGTTGTAAAAAGATAAATAGTTTTTACAAAGATCTAGAGGTGAAAGCAATTTTCCATAATAAAGATTCTTATAACTTTTTAGTGATTTTTGGGGAAAAGCAAGTGAAGACACTGATTCAAATTTAGCTTAGTGCACATATGGATTTGATTTGATTTTTTATTTTAAAGCTATCTAGATTTTGATGATAATTCTAAAAGTATAAAATTTTTAAGTAGGGACTGGTAAAGGTTTTACTTGTCAGTCATTGGTTCATACGGTCAACAAGTATGAGAATAATAAGAAAAGAAGTCAAATCAGAAAAATGGCTATTACTATTATCTTGTCAAGATCTCCACATTGTGGGTGTCAATGGTAAAAATGCATACACATAAGTTAAAAGTGAGTCCATGTGACTTGCTTATGATTAGTTATGATAAATGGATTAAAATGGCATCATCAAGGGTAGATTCATGGAATTGATTGAAACTATAATGTTGACTGTGGTACTCTTACTGAAATGGAAGAGGATGAAACAGAGTTAAACAGAGTCAAAGACTGTTTTATCATGCTAATGATAGATCTTCAGAATCCATCAATATGGTGATTATATAGAAGGATTATAAAACTAGAGTTCTTAGGAGCACTCAGGGAATAAGATCCCTATTTGAAAATCAGATCCAGGTTCAATATTCTTCGGAGTTTGAATTTATAAGAAAGCATATCAATGAAGTAGTTAGTATTTGAGTATCAGTGAAATCCTCAAATGAAAAGCCTCTCCTATATTTTTTTCAATGAAAAGCAATGGAACTAATCTCAAATTATTTTAAGTCTTCACTATCATTATATATCAAATCCAAATGACTCGCTATTAGAGAGAGTTAATGTAATGTTCAGCATTAATTTGCAAGTCTCATTTCTCATATCAAGGCAAGTATGCTTCCATTGCAAGCATTTTTTGCACTCTGACGGTTTATCAATAGTCATCTGGTATCTTGACTTTTTCAGATATGAGAAGGAAATGGATAATTCTAAAGTTTCCTGTGACAGATACTATATTGAATTGATTAATGAGCTCATCCTGCTTTTCTGTTCACTATGAGCACCAATTCATCTTCAGGCATTGTCATTAAGATTGCTAAAAAGTCTACAGGAAAATGCTTATATGTAAGCTCAGTGTTCAACTCTAGTCCTGCAGGTGTATAATTTGAAATGTAATGTCACTCTCCTGAGAAAAAACAATTTAATTTTAATGCATTCTCAAAATTAGATAATAAGATATATAACTCATTTTCTCATTAGTCTCAAATAAATACACATTTTCTCCAAATGCAGAAGAAGGAAATGTTCGATTTCAATATAATGTAAGTGACTGGCTTGCAATAAAAATAAGATTGGCATTTTAGCTAATCACATTTCATTCCATATATTATTCATTTAGCAATTACTGTCCTCATCTGCAGATTCTTGAGGGGAAAATATGTTGGGAGAGAATTGGAAAAGGAGATACTTTGAAATAAGAAATTAAAACAGAGAAAGATCTAGGGACCTGCAGTGGCATTGAAGTATAGACAATTTCAGATAATGATTTGTATATTAAGATTTTTGGAGAACAATTGGACTCTGCAATGGAATACTGATCAAAGCCAGTTAATTCTTTCTTTATAGGTTCAAGTTAAAGAAAAGTAGGTAGAAAATGATGATGTGTGGTGAAAACTGAGCAGGGTATTAGTCTTGACTTCAGCCAACCAGGTTCAATCTCTAAAATCCCATTTTGTTCCCAAAACACAGCAAGGAGTAATTCCTGAGTACAGAGCCAAGAATAATCTGTCAGCACCACTGGGTATGGCTAAAAAAAAATCTAAATGAACAAAAATGATAAGATGTTAGCATATTATTTTTAGTACTCCTTAAATCTTGTACTCATATCCACTATTATGTATCTAATATTCATATATAAAATAGTTTTTTTCTAGGACCCGGAAACTTATATTAAGTATACTGTGCTTCACCTTCTAAAATCAGTTGGCATTTATCAACATCAAAAGAGACAAAACGACATATTTCTTAGTCGTGATTTGCTGACTTCCCTCTATTTAAATTTTTCTGTATTTAATGTATTTTATTTAATTAAAAAAAACAGTGATTTACAAAGTTATTGATAGTTGAATTTTAGGCATGTAATATTTCAACACCAATTCCACCACCAGTGTTCCCACCGTCTATCTAATTTCTCACCCCATGCCCCAATCCTTTCTACTATTTTCTCAGGCACAGCTACAATATTCTGTAGTTACAACTTAAATCTCATGTTTTCAGTGCTGTTGAGCCTTTGCTTTGGATGTAAAGATGTTCCTCTCTCCCACATCACCAATATAATGGATGTCCAGACCTGTTTCCCCAGTTATTTCCCATTTTCATCTTCTTCCTTCTCACCTGGATATTTTCTTCTCTGTCCTTTTCCACCCTAGACTCTGGTGCCAAGGGTCATCTAGGCATCCCCTCCTTTATCACATTACATTTCCTCATCCAGTTAGTCTATGTACCACAGATTAGTGAGACCATGCTGTATTTATCTTTCCTCTTGAAGCTTACTTAACTCAGCATGACATCTTCCAGTTCCTACCAGGTTGCAGAAAATTGCATCATTTCATCATTCCTTGCAGCTGCTTAGTGTTCTGTTGTGTGTATGGACCACATTTTCATTTTCATTGGTTAATTCCATATATTAGCTGTTGTACTACGTGCAGCAATAGATGTTGGTGTGCTAGTCTTTTGAATAAATGTTTTAAATCCTGTGAGCAAAAGGATTTGTGGGTACAATTGCTGGGTCATACGGCAGTTTAATTCTAAGTTTTCTTCATTCCACAGGGCTTTACCCAGACACTGTTCCCATCAGCAGTGAATAAGAGTTTCTTGAATTAAATAGAGTAAGACTGAACATTTTCATTGTGTTACCTTATTGTTTTCACTTTTCAAATACTAGCTTCACATGTATGTGTCCTGCAAAAATTTTTTATAAAAATTGTTCATGATTTCACAAATAACCAACTTATATCTTGCTGCCTTTTTGTTATTTTAAGTTTTTGTTTGTTTCTGTTGCCGCAGGTCTTATTGAAAATTCTTCTTTACAAAAATCTTACTTTAGAGAAATACCCTTTTTTATTATGACATCACTCTAAGCATGGAAAAGTAAATCTACTTCTGAAAATGAAGTTGAGAGTTTCCTGGGGCAGGGGGATGGAGGGTGGGATGACAATTAACTGCTAGTTTCTAAGAGGTTGCACTATTACCACACTAAAACTCAAACTGTTTAATTTTTTGGCAACTGAATAAACAGTTGCCGGCAACTGATCCTCATTTTTCCTGACATCCCATTTCTGTCTCTGCTCCTATCACCTACCACTGTGAGTTTATAATTGCTAACGAAGCACTGCATACATTTGCCAGATTGAAATGGATTTCATGGCACAGTGATGCAATTACATGCCCTTTCTTCAAAGGCTAAATGTGCATCAGCCCCACAATGAACCACATGGCAACAGACGGCAATATTTGATCTACTAAGCTAGTGAAGGGTGTCACTCTCCGTTTCAGATGTTTCTGCCTAGACTAGACTAGACGGTAGAAATTAATTTACAAATGGAAAATAAATATAAGATATTTGCCTGTCAATTCTCTGACAGGTTACACATCTTTCAAGCTTTTGTGCTGACTGATAATTATTAATGATTTTAATAAATATTACGGATTTCATAGTAATAATTATTGGTAATAGTATTACTGATTTTATAGTAACAAGTATAATTGATTTTAAGGATACACAAAATGTTTGTTTTATATGGTTGTCCTATTTTTAATATTTTTATGTTGCTAGAATTCACATTTTATTATTAATATTAAAATGTTTGCAGCATACTATTATCTTACTTTTTTAATTGATCTATTATTGCCTAATGAGCTACACCTAGCAGTTCTCAGGACTTACTCTTGCTCTGTGCTAAAGAACAACTCCTGCTGATGCTCAGGGAATCATATTAGATGCTGGGGAACAACCCCAAGTCTGCCCACATAAAGGAAAGTGCTTTATCTGCTGTACTATCTCTCTGGCCTCTTGCATTCTTACTTTATAACTTGAAGTACTAAAACATTAAGGCCTCATTTAGGCAAAATTTTAGTTGGTTGGTTCTAAAATTCAAGGTGTCCTGCAGTTCTCTCTGAAAAGAGTCAGTAGTGAAGACAACTTGATCAATTATTACTGTGCACAGGATTCAATATACAGAAGTTGCTTTTTTCACTGATAATTTTTAATATGTATACATAGTCAATTGTTTAATTATGATTTATAATTCAATTATATATTATAAGATTATAGTTAATTCCATTGGTTATTAAATAAAGATCTATCTATTTGTATATCCAAAACGAAGCCAGACACACTAGTGCTTAGGACAACTTGTCAAAACCAGTTTCTTGATTTGCTTTTCTCTTAGGCAGTATCATTTCCTTGATCGTGATTTCAAGGTTCATCAGAGCCACAAATTAAAGTGTTATTTCTTGCATATATTACTCTCAAGTTGACTTTGATGTTAAGTTGGAATTCCTCATGCTGGTATCATTGCTGAGGAATAAAAAGGTCATATTCCTCCCTGCATCCATCCCCAGGGAAGTAATACAAAATAGAAACACATGGTCAACTAGACACAGCATTCTGCTGGAGCAATAATCCTGACTCTGGATTACCAACTACTTGGAAATATATATGAGAAATTAGTCCAATTTGCTTAATCTGTGATCTTGGCTATGTAGTTATAAGCTATAAGCCTAGTAAATGACTTTATTTTAGCCTGTATGAGGCCATATCTCAGAGTATTACAGTTTTCAAAATATGTACTAATATATTCATAAAAATATGAACCATCCAAAACTCCATTTTCAGCTAGTAACCTTTTCTCTATTTTGAATTAAAAGGTCCCAGTTTAAAGTCGTTTTTAATTTGAAATGTTACATATTTATTTGGTTTTTAGAAAATGTCATAACCCTAGGTGATCTTCAACTATTGTTGATTTGAACTGCACAGAAATTTAGAATTTATTATGCTGTTATTTCTTTTTTGTTTGCTTGCTTTATTGGCCACACTCAGAAATGCACAGGAATTACTGCTGGCTTTGTTTTGAGGGAACTTCTGGCAGTACTTGGAGACCATATGAGGTGCTCAGAACTAATTGACTGGCCAAATGAAACCAAAATACCTTAGCTCTTCTATCATCTCTAAGGCCTTGCTGCTACAAATTTAATAGAACTAGCTTCTCACTTAAAACTGAAGGGCACTGGTGGCAGTAAAGTTGCACTGATGCGAGGGTGTACTTTTTTTGACTAAAACCAACTACAAACATATTTGTAATCATGGTGCTTAAAGATAGTATTAAAATAAATAAATAAATAAAAATTAGATTTAAATGCATTAGGCATTTATAAAAAGGAATATTTATGTTTTTGCAGATTTTATTTCTAGTATACTATATCCGATTTCTCTTCTTCATTTATTAATGAAATATTAGGTAGAGCTCATAGGGTGTTTTAACTGTTTCTTATTCTGCATTCTTTTACATATCTAGTTCATATCTAATTAGAGGACTACTATGTTTCAATACATTATATTCAAAAGATATAATCTAGAGCAAATTGAAACTTTATCTGAATTTCCAATTACACTCAATATTTTAAGAGTATATCCATAGATAAAATCACTACCCAGTAGAATTGTAATGTCAGAGGAAAAACAACTTTGCCAAATATTCATAAAAACTAAATGATTGTAGCAGTTTAACATTCTATTAATAGTCAAATTGTCTTGTTTCTTTGTTTTTCTGTCAGTACTGGTATTTTTTTTCAAATAAATAGTCATTTATTTCTTTGGTAAGTGTTTCATAGTAGTTATTGCCTTTATTTCTATATAGCTGCATTTATGTGTAAAAAAATGGTAACTTTAAAAGTTTAATCTATTTCTTCTGTTTTACTGCACTTTTAGTACTCACTGAATATTTTCCTGCCAAGTGTCACATTTTATTTCAATGTAAAAGATGATTTAAATTATAAGTAAGCATATAATTTTAATTTAAAAATAGTTTTATTGTTACTTAGGGGCCATACTCAGTAATTCTCAGAGCTTACTTCTGTCTCAGTGCTCAGATATTATTTCCGGTGAGGCTCAAAAGGCTTAATGGTGTGCTAAGGATTGAACTCTGTTTAGCCATGTGCGATGCAATCATTCCACCTGTTGTATACTCTTTACTATAGGAAATGTAGTCTTGATGCTTTGCACCTTAATTCACATATGTAAAACTAATCAATGTCAACATTTCTGTCCAATATTATTATTTATTTATAACAATATTTGTGGAGAACAATGTGCTAATATAACTACCATGGTAAAGTAAATAAAAATGAAGGATCTCTAAAGTCCCTTTAAGGAGAATGCTAAAGTAAGGCAGGTTGCTGAGAAAATGTCTTTATTCTTCACTCAGTTTCAGCAGATACACACTTTTAGGCTAACAGTTACTTTATTTTATCAATTTAAGGATTTAATTTAGCAAAGCAAAAATGCTTCTATCAAATATTTTTGAACTCCAAGTTTTACCATACATACCTATTTTGTAAATTCTGCCCAAAGACTTAAATGTGATTGTTTTGAAGTTACACATATATACATATCTACATAATTAGAATTTTTTTCTATGAAGTAAAGATTGATGGTTTTGTCTCCCGCATTTCCAGAATTTATACCCTTGTTTCTTTTAAATAGAGTGGATCATACAAGAAATTGCTATTTGAAAAGGGCAATTTACTATGGTTCTATCTATTCTGTTATATATCATTTTTCTTTGTCTACTTTAAAAAGCAAATCTTTTACATTAATCCTATGACTTGTTACTTCGAGATGTATTTGACAATGTTCTTTTATTTTTTCCTCTAGATATATTATTTTCTTTAGCTAATCTATTTTCAGCTATAAGAGTAATATCTTTAATATTCTGTCTTCGTATTTGATTATCTTCTACATTTTTAATTAGTTATAGAATATTTCAGATCTCTACATCATTTTAGCTTAGTACATTTTATCATCGAATAAAGTGCATTTTAATTTTACAAATTAATTTTTATTATTTGTATTTGATTAAAATATCATGATTACAAAGTCATTCATAGTTGAGATTAGCCACTGCACTGATCTCACCACAATCTCCACTTCTCTCCTCAATGTTTTCAGAGTTCTGAACAAATTACTAAATACAATTTGAATGAATATAGTTCAATCCTGCAGATAGATACCCCAAAGTGGAAGTATTGGGTCATATGCAAATCAATTCTGATTTTACTTGAGAACCCCTTAATCCATATTCTTTTTCATAGGGTTAAAACTAGGAATAGTTTCCATCACAATGGATGACAGACTGCTCCTAGTTCTTTTGAAGTGTGCCTTTCTCTCTAGTGTATGATCAACTGTTATTGTCATCTTGATTTGGATTTTCCTAGTAGGAAGTTATTAGCATGTTTTCTTGTGCCTTTCGACCATCCATAGTTCTTCCTCAGAGAAGTATCTGTTTATTTTCCTCTCTCAATTTTTGATGGGTATTTTATATTTTCTTTATTTGTTGATCTTAACGAGTATGCTATACATATAGGATATTCCTTTGAGTGTAAATATTTCTCCCATTTCAGCTAGCTGTCTTTTAGTTTTAGGCCATGTTTATTTTAACATATAGAAACTATTTTTAGTTTTCTGTAGTCCCCTTTATCACTTCGATTCTATGGCCTTTGCCAAGGACACATTATCATTAATACCATCACTGTGTCATTCCTTTGAATTCTAGGTTAGGTCTCAATTAGGTCTAAGTTGAGGTCTAAGTAAAGGCCAGATTTGGTTTAGGTCTAGATTTTGGAGTATTTTTCTAGTTTTCCTCCATGTTCTTTATATATTCAGGTCTGATCTCAAGATCTTTGATACACTTTGCTTGAAATTTGGATAAGGTGTGAGATAATTGTCCTGTGTAAGGTGTGAATGTCTTTCATTTCTGTCACTGAGACACATGTATGGAACCCTTAAATATATTAAACATTTCATAATTTAAAAGTTTATTGTCTAATAATCTTTTAGTGCTATTTATTTACACTCAGCTATTTGTATAATATGGTATTTCATGATTTAAGTACTATGCCTCCACCTCATTTGTCTTAATTACCTTAAAATATGCCTTGCTTATATTAAAGCTACTGATAACTACAGTCACCTATTTCATATGCCCTCTTCACTCTTTATATATATATTTCGTAATAGTATCAAATAATTTTAAATAAGCACTCAGGAAAGGCAAGATTTTGCTGTCTATGGTTTCTGCTGCCTCTTTTTATGATGTCTTTATGGCAATGTTTTTTATTATGGGTCAAATTCAGTTTTGCTCAGGGGCTACTCCAAGCTCTGTGCTTGGGAGGTAAAACCCAGCAGTGGATGAGGTAACACATGTTATTAGGGATTGAAACCACAATTCTATAAAAAGAATGCACTCAATCTGTTGAGCTCAAATTTTCTGGATTTCTGATGGTTAATTGTGATATGAAGTTGAATCAGATGCTCTAAGGAAATTTCTTAAAGACTAATTTCAAATACAACCCTCTCTAGAGGGAATTTTTATTTCCTTTCTCGCTTCAAGGAACTGATAGCTTGAGACCATTCTAAAACAAATTTTAGCTTGAGATTCCTTAGGAAGTACTTGCTATGTGAATTCTGACAATAGGATTAAGGTAAGTGGGTCAAGGGAAGCAATAGATTGGGACATGCGAAATCGTACAGAGGATAGCATATATGTAATACAAAGCATGTGCCCTCCTTAGGTTCTATTCTCAGCACCACATTGTCCAGTGTATTTCTAGAGACTCCTCAAACCCTGGTGGACCTGGTGATTCCTACCACTGCAAGCCCAGAACAACAGCTTATCTTGGGCTCAAGCACTGAAGAGCAGTTCCAAATATCCCTGGGATTATCAAGTATCATTTGAGCACGTTTTGGGAGTCCCCTTTCCTCATTGATAGGGATTCTATACCCCAGAAAAAATAAGCTATCTAGTAATACTGTTTTTTTAGAGGATACATGTTATCAGGAGTTTTTCCCCCACCTACTGTGACCAGATTTAAGTGAGGAAGAGTGTGATAAAAGTTGTATCAGTCAAGAATCAAAACAACATATCATTCAGTACTTACAAGTATGCATATTTTTTTCACGCAGAACTAATTATCTTCTTGAGAAAAAGCATCTGGTTAGGCTAAGGAATGGAAGTAGCAAAGTGTCATTATAAGAAGTATGTTTGAAAATATATTTCCCTTAATAACTCATACCAGATTTTGTCTGTGCTCAGCACTTTGAAATTTTGTCTAATTTATAAATCTTATATGATGTTCGCAAGTATCACAAGAAATATTGATATTGTTGCTTTCAATTTGATGGAAAGAAATTGAGCCTTAAAAGAAACTATGCCTTAATAGTTACATTGTAATATAATTTGATATTTGAAACTGCCTCGAAAGGAAACAAATTTATGTCACACTGTGAATGACTCAGATGACACTGTAAAAGTATCCCACTATTTATTCTCTTTGCATTTTCTATTCCTCTCTAGTTTTCTTTAGTCAAAGTGTTGATAAATGGAACGATGTTTTTTTTGTGTGTAATATTAAGACTAACTGCATCTTTATGTATATAAATTGAGGTACTTGGGTTGCCAGCACTATGAATCAACTGTACATAACTTAACTAAAAATAAGACTATGTATGCAGAAAATCAAGTTTTACTCAAAGCCAAAATATCAGTTTAAAAACTGAACCAGTTCAAAATAAAATTCTGCTTAAGGATCCTAGAAAACTGGTGATTTGGCTCAATTTTGAGCATTTCTTTTGCCCTTTTTATACATTCATTGTATACCTCTATTTTTTATGTTTGAGCCTTTCCCAAATCACATATAGAGGAACAGAATAAATTTACATAATGAAATCAAGGCATTATGAAGAACAGCAACATGTGACAAGAATCAAGGCATCAAAATATATCTATTGCTCACTTTTTACTTTCTGCATCTATATATAGGGTATTTATTTATGAATTTAGATGAGTTCAAATTTAATTCTGTTTTTCTTCCTTTAATAAAAGCTTATTGTATAATCACAACAATAAAAATAAGTAACTTCATATACTAAAGTAAATAGAACTTATGTGATCCAAGGACTTCATGGTAGAATTTCTACTTTGCAGTGATAACAAAAGGGACCATGGAATACAGTATTGCATTAATGAGCTAAATCCAATTCATACATCAAAGAAAGTTTTCACTTTATTAGTGTTTTTGAGAGGAGATGGTACACTAATTAGGAGATAGCTAACACAAATTAAGAATTTCTTAAACTTAATGTTTATTTCTAGAAGCTGAAAGTGTTGAGAAGGTGGGAAACCAGGGGACAGTGTGACTTTCTAATTTCACAAAAATTCTCGGTTTCCAGCCTAATCTGAAACTGTATTTACTTTGAGGTAACATAATTTGTAAAACAAGAAAAGTGAGTTTCAATGCAAAAACATATTTCCTGCATATCACTTTCAATGTATTTGAATAAATGGTCATAATTAATGAATGAGCTGAATCTTATAGCATAGAGTTGTGTTTGATATCAAATATTATCTATAAGATTTTTAACTAAAGCAGAATTTTAAGTAACTATATAGAGACATTAGTTCTGTTCTCTTCAATTCTTATTGGTTTAAGTGTTCTCTTTTGTTGTTTTCAGTAGTTTTACTTTTTAAAATCAATGTAGTGTTTATTTATAACACTATATGACTGTATAAAACATAAAATAATAAATGTATACCTCTTTAAAATATTTTGTGGTTTTTTTTGGGGGGGCCACACCTGGTATTGCTCAGGGGTTTCTCCCTGCTGTCTGCTCAGAAAAAGCTCCTGGCAGGCATGGGGGACCATATGGGACACCGGGATTCGAACCAACCACCTTTGGTCCTGGATCGGCTGCTTGCAAGGCAAATGCCACTGTGCTATCTCTCCGGGCCCATCTCTTTAAAATATTTTAACACACAACACATACTCAGAAATACTGTGTCCAGTATTTCACTGCTACAATTCTTCCCTCTAATCCTTCCCTCTCCTCCTCTCTAGTAGGCATAAGTCTGTTGTGTTCATACCTAAGATTGGTTTCTTTTGCAGTGTTTCTTTATATTCCATGCATGAAAGGGATATAACTTTTATTTATTTTTATTATGAAATATCTATATATTTTTCTCCTGACATTTTATTTGCATGACACTCTAAAGTTCCATCTATGAGGTTGAAAAATGCAAGATTTTACCACTTTTCCATATTTTAGCTCTTTTTCTTTTTAGCTGAGTATGATCTCCTGAGTATAATCTTTTATTTTGTCCCCCAATTCACAACACAGACCAGGCAAAGGGCCTGGGTTGAGGTGTATATGGGGTGCATTTACTGTACCTCCTCTTTCTATACAGTAATTGTAAAGAACACAGCCTGTGGTAAGAATTGGGAGGCCTTATATTTTCTTTCCTTTCTTTTTTATTTTTTTAATATATATTATATAATTAAAATCCTTCACCAGTGCAACATTCCCATGACCAATATCCTAAGTGTCCTTCCTCCCCACCCCACACCGGCCTGTACTCTAGACAGGCTTTCTACTTCCTTTATTCAGTCACATTTTGTTATGATAGTTCTCAGTGTAATTATTTCTGTGACTGCACTAAATGATCCCTGTGGTGAGCTTCATGTCAGGAGCTGGACCCTCCAGTCCCCCTCTATTTTGTCTCTAAGAATCATTACACAAATGTTTTTCATTCTTCTCAAAATCCATAGATGAGTGAGACCATTCTGTGTTTGTCTCTTTCTCTCTGACTTATTTCACTCAGCATAATAGATTCCATATACATCCATGTATAAGAAAATTTTATGACTTCATCTCTTCTGATGGCTGCATAATATTCCATTGTGTATCTGAACCATAATTTCTTTAACCATTCATCTATTGAGGGGCATCTAGGCTGTTTCCAGAGTCTGACTATTGTAAACAATGCTGCAATGAATATAGGTATGAGGAAGGGATTTTTGTATTGTATTTTTGTGTTCCTAGGATATATCCCTAGGAGTGATATAGCTGGATCGTAAGGGAGCTCAACTTCCAGCTTTTGGGGAAATCTCCGTATCGCTTTCCACAAAGGTTGGACCAGACGGCATTCCCACCAGCAGTGAATAAGAGTTCCTTTCTCTCCACATCCCCACCAGCACTGCTTGTTCTCATTCTTTCTGATGTGTGCCAAGCTCTGTGTCATGAGATGGTACCGCATAGTTGTTTTGATTTGCATCTCCCTGATGATTAGTGATGTGGAGCATTTTTTCATGTGCCTTTTAGCCATTTGTATGTATTTTTTGTCAAAATGTCTGTTCATTTTTTTCTCCCCATATTTTAATTGGGTTAGATGTATTTCTTGTAACATTCTGTCAGAGCCTTGTATATTTTGAATATAAAATATTCAAAAGATACAAAATATCCTAAATATATCCTAAATATTCTATCAAAAAACTTTTAGGAACAATAGATGCATATAGCAACGTAGCAGGCTATAAAATTAACACAGAAATAAATGGCCTTTATATACACCAATAATGATAGGGAGGAAATTGATATTAAGAAAACAACCCCATTCACATTAGTCGCATATAAACTCAAATACCTTGGAGTCTATTTGAGTAAAGATGTGAAGGACTTATACAAAGAAAACTATAAAACCCTGCTACAAGAAATAAGAGAAGACACACAGAAATGGAAATCCATACCCTGCTCTTAGATTGGCAAAATTAATATCATTAAAATGACAATATTGCCCAAAGATTTGTATAGATTTAATGAGATCCCTCTAAAGATACCCAAGACATTTTTCAAAGAAGTGGGTCAAACACTTATGAAATTTATTTGGAACAATAAACACCCACGAATAGCTAAAGCAATATTTGAGAAAAGGAATATGGGAGGTATTACTTATCCCAACTTTAAACTGTATTACAAAGCAATAGTTATCAAAACAGCATGGTATTAGACTGAAGACAGACCTTCAGATCAGTGGAACAGGCTTGAGTACTCAGAGAATGTTCCCCAGATATACCGTCACCTAATTTTTGATAAAGGTACAAGAAATCCTAAATGGAACAGGAAAGGCCTCTTCAATAAATGGTGTTGGCACAACTGGCTAGCCACTTGTAAAAAAGCAAACTTAGACCTCGAGTTAACATCATGTACAAAATCCAAATGAATTAAAGACCCAGATATCAGACCTGAAATCACAAAGTATATAGAACAATATGTAGGGCAAATACTCCATGACATTGAGACTAAAGTTATCTTTAAAGAGAAAACAGTACTCTCCAAACAAGTGAAAGCAGAAATAAATAGATGGGCCAATATTAAGCTGAGAAGCTTCTGTACCTCAAAGGAAATAGTACCCAGTATACAAGAGCCACCCACTGAGTGGGAGAAACTATTCACCCAATACCCATCAGATAAGGGGTTAATTCCTGAGTATAATCTTACACTATCACTTTTCTTAATCCCCTCATCTGTCATTGGGTTCTTGGGTTATTTCAAAATTATTGTTGTGGGTAGTTAACATTGTAATGGACATGTGTATATGTATCTTTACAAATAAATATATTTCTGTTATTATGTATCTAATATTGAATTTATGGGTTATATGGCAGATCTGTTTTTAGTATTTTGAGAAATTTTTATGTTATTTTACTTAGAGGTGAGACAAAATTACATTCCACCAACAATGTAGGAATACACACACACACACACACACACACACACACACACACACACGCTAATACTTTCTTTACAGCCTTTTCAACATAGATTATTCCTTTGTTTTTTTGTTTTGGATCAAATCACTAGTGCTCAAGGATTACTCCTGGTGAGTTTGGAACATGAGATTTCTAGCATAAACCAAATAGCTTTCTGGAAGGCAAGTTTTAACCGATTGTTCCTGATTTTCGAGCCCAATGTAGATTATTATTATTATTATTATTATTATTATTATATGTGTTGAATGATACCTTATGTTGCTTGATTTACATTTATATAAAATAACTCATAATTGTACCTTTTGACCATTTTGCAAAGTATGTTTTTTCAAAGTACAATGTTTACTTTCTCCTACTTTTTGATGACATTTGATTTATTTGTTCTGATTTTATTTTCATATGCCTTGGATATTAGTCTGTCAGATATATTATGTGAAAATATTTTCTTATTCTGTAAGATTTCCTCTTGAGATCTATATTGAGCTATAGATATCCATATATATATTCTGTGCAGAGAATATTGTTTTTTGTAATTTCTTCTTACCATTGGAGTTAATTCCTGGAGACATCTTTGAAACCACTATTATGAAGTATTTTGCCTATATTTTATTAAATATATGTAATCCTTTTAGACACAAATTTTTATGCATGATATAAAAGAATGACTCAATCCCATGTCTTTAAATACAGCTAATTTTCCCACCATCCTTTTTTGAAAATACTTTGTTCTTCAACAAGTAAATTTATGCCTCTGCCACTTGAATTTTTCTTCCTTCTTTCAAAGAATCTAATAGTTGCTCTTATCATGCTCATTTAGAGAAAAATAGTAGGTTAAACTGTACAAAGAGTGTTTTTTTTTTCCAGTTTCTTTAGAAAGCTCTTGATGCCTTGATAGCTGACCTTCTTTATCATATTGTAATTTCAACTTTGGTTTCAGTTTTGTAGTAGCTGTAAAAAAAGATAATGAAAATTACTAGTTCTTAGCTTATTACTTGGAGGACCTGTCATTCTTGAAATCTTCAGGGAACTCAGACATTTTCTAGCAAATTAAAGTAAACTCTAAGGTCACTCAAAAAGAGTAGAAAACCCAAGAAAGAAAAGGATAGAGCGAGATAAAAGGGTGGGAAGGGAAGCAAAGGAGAGTTGAAGGGAGAAAAGGAGTGAATAGAAGAGAGAGCACTTACCTGCATAATAGTATTAGTTAAAATAATGTAATATTAATAAAATTAAAATATGTATTTATCAGGTACAGCCATTGTCGTGAGTAGAAATTTGACTTAAATGGTGGCTAGCAGGTGGCAGGAAAATAGTCAAGTTTGTAAAAACGAAAAAAACTGTACTCTGGTAAAATTGGAAAGGCATAGTTAAACATAGGTATTTAGCTAAGCAGAATTATTTTTCTCTGTAAGTCAGTTTTATTTCTGTTAGTGGCAACATTTAGAAACAAGTGTACTTCTCAGATTCAGTCAGTAAGTGGAAGTTGGAAATATAAATACATAAAATCAAGAAGCCTATGAGTAAAATATTAAATTAGTTTTCTAAAAGAAATAACACCACTTTCAAGTTTTAGGCTGAACAGTGGAGAAAAAGTTTTCTAAAAACAGCACTCCCAAAGCAATGTGAACCAAGAAAAATCAAGGGGTGGGGGAAAAGTGAGAATAAAATCTCTCAGATTTTAGTATGATGAATGTGGGTGCCATGCCTTCCAACTTAAAACCTGCCATTATAGATGGCTATTATTTGGTTATTGATTTTGTTTGTTTGGGAGTCATATCTGACAATGATGAGGGCTACTCCTGACCTCTATTGGGGATTCGTGTATTTCTGGAATAAAATTCAAACTTCCTATATGTAAAGTTTTCCCTCTACCCTCTTGCCTGAAGCTCTCTTGTTTTTAGTTTGGATTTTTGTGCCAAACCTGGCTGTACTCAGACCTTATTTTTTCTAGCTTTGTGCTGAAGGATCATTCCTAGTGGGCACCAGGACCATATGGGTTACCAGGATGAAACCCTGGTTGGGCTTGTGCAAGGTGAATGCCTCACTGCTGTACTATCACTCTGGCCCCAGCTATCCTATTTCTATCAATATTAAAGAAAAATAAAATAAATAAAAAGTTGTAGAGAGGGATTAAGATACTAAACCTATACTAAGTGGAGGCATATTCATGCCAGCTACATGTCCTCATACAAAAATATAGGGATAGGGCAGGAGAGATAGTACAAGGGTTTAGGCACTAATATTGTAGGAAGACATTTCTCAGTGGGCACCACAAGTAGCCAGTCTCACAAGAACCAATGGGGTTTTTCCTTAGCACAGTATCACCAGCAGAAGTCACTGAGCACTAGTCCAGAAACAAATAATAATAAATAAATTATACATCCAGGGTCAAAGTGTTAGACTTTATAGTGAACAAGGTCTAGAGATCCTTGACACACTAATGTACCTCCAGGAGTGACTCTTGGTGACCTGAAGCAAAATTAAACCTAGGCATTGTGCTGATAGTCTGGAGCAACGAGAATGATGCCAGACCAGTGCCTAAAAATTTAATATAATTCTGTCTTAAAGTTCTACTTATAGAGACATGACTTAAATAGATTACGTAGAAGAAAATGTTTGGTAATTAAAAATGAACAAAACCTTGCATACTAAGATAGCCACCTTCTCTCAATGGATTTCCATTACTTAGAATTTCAGGGTTATATCCCTCAGTAATTTACAAAGGGTACTTTAAAAAAGGAAAATAAATACATAACCCAATCTTCCTCATGCCTGCCCCTTGGCAGGAACAAGTGATTTACTTAATAGTGTGAGTTACATCTAAAGATAATGGATTTATCAAAAAAGACTTGATTAAGAGAAAAATTGAGAAAACGTATCTTGCAGTGGGATCGTTGCATTATGTCACATTCTGAATTTACTAAGCTGTTTATTACTAAGTGAGCGTGCGGAACACTTCAAGAATCTGTCGAGCTGACAGATGAGATCATCTAGTAATATCTCTGTATCGGACAGTCTGGCCATACTTCTGTAAGTACAGAGCTGAAGTCATATCCTGGGCCCCCCAAAATTCCCGAGATGTCAGCCACAGCACCGGAATACCTGAAATTTTTGGCATCTATGTATCACTGTAGAGATTAGTGGAAAAACGATGAGGCTGGGCCATTGGTGTAGCAGCATTTGTTAAATGTCTCTAAGTGTCCAGATGCTAAGACCTCAGAAGGAAGGGGGACTTGCCCACATCCCTCCTGACGCGTCCCAGTGCAATCATCTGAGTTATCCATGAGTTCAAGGAAGTTATAACTCATGGCTGAAGAGAGTACAGGGGGTAAAACAATTTCTTTGAACATGCCTGATCTGAGTTTGATCCTTAGCACCCCATATGGTCCCTTGAGCACTGCTAGAAGAATTCCCTGAGCACAGAACAGCTCTGAGCACTGTTGCATTGTAGCACTCCCCAAAATGAAAAGAAATCATAACTCACATTTAAGCACTTAGAGAATCAGAATTAGATATGTCTAAAAAATAAAAAAGATTAGTTAAAATATTTTATATATTGAAAGCTTAAGAAGAAATCTAGAATAATCTTTCCATAAAATCAATCACCTGTTATCACTGGAAAGATAAGTCCATGGACTGAGTATATGCTTTCAGGGGTCTCAAACTCATGGCCACTAGTCAGCAAACGGCCCTCCGTACAACATTTTGTGGCCCTGCCTTAGAGGAATCTTTTTTTGTTTTGTTTTGTTTTAGTTGTTTCGGTCACACCCCCCAAATTTCAAGGCTTACTACTGACTTTGCACTCAAGGATCACCCCGATTTTGCCTCCTGCGGCCCGCAGGTAAATTGAGTTTAAGACCTCTGCGAGGCCTGAATTATAGTCTTGAGCAGCACTGATATGGCCACCAAAGAAATAATAAATAAGTTAAATAAAAACAATATATGTTAATATATAATAAATTGAAATGAAAACATGCCTGAAATAATGAAAATTTTATAAAATAAAATGCTTAGCTATAATAATAAAACTTAGAAAGAGTTCTAACTTAGAACAGAGTTCTGCTGTTTGAAATCGGGCTAGTAAGCTATTTTGAAATTTTGGATTGAATTAAGATGTCAGGTGAGGGGGGATGAAAGGTTAAGTTTGACTCTTGGATTGGTCATGAAATGCTATGTTGATTACAGACTTTAACTCACTAATGAGTCTCCTGTGTTAAAATCCCAAATAACAAACCCCGACATTAAGTAATCTTATTATAACATGATAAAATGAGATGGTGATATTATGAGCATTTTTAAAGTAAACTATTGTAAAAATGTTATAATTTTATAGACATTGTATAATTAAATATAAATGTTGCATAAATTATTCAATATTATTAAATATTGTATATCAATATAATATATTTATATCATCTATATATTTTATATAATATAATATAATAATATAATATAATATAATATAATATAATATAATATAATATAATTATATCACATATATTTATAAATAATATGTATATGTATATATAAATAATATTATTTATATTATATAAATTTATTTATATCTATATTATATATAAATTATATAAATATGTAATATTACACGTTATATATGTCTATATAATATGAATATTATATATTCATATATATAAATATTGTATATTGCATATATTAAAATACTAATTATAAATAATTAGTATAAATTACACATATGTTGTATAATTAAATTGTATGTTGCTATTTTTATATATGATCTAACAAAATAAATTAAAAAAATCTATTGAAGGAAACATTAATAAAACATACAAATGGCAAAGGAGTGGCACAGTTGAAACTTATAGATAAATATAAAAGACAGCAAAAAAATCATCATTCATACTGGATTTTTTCCCAAAAAATTAGGAGCTTAATTTAGGGATGAGACCAATAGGCAAAATATAATAATATGTAAAATCCTAAATCAATTACTTAGTCAATAATTACAAAAGTGTATTTATTGTTACCGTTACCCAAAAAAAGTAAATACAATATTTTAGAAGCAAGACAAATTAGAAGAACCTTAATAGTAGACATTTTGGTAAATTTTTATGTTGTCACAAATATCAAGATGTTTTTTAATGACTGCAAATTTCTATATATTTGTATATTTATATTTTTATAATTAATAAGCATTTAAGTTACCTAAATGTCTTGGATATTTTAATATGCTGCAATGAACATGAATCTGCATTTAAGTTTTGAGCTGCTGTTTTTGTTTCCTTACAATAATGACTTAATAGATAAATTATTTTTATAGAGTATTCTGTTTTGTGGGGCTTTATTTTATTGAAACTATTGTGATTTACACTTTTTATTGTATTTTAGCAATATTTTCTATTTGTCTTTCTTTCTTTTATTAAAAAAAAAACCTTCACTATTGCAACATTCCCATCACCTATGTCCCAAGTGTCCCTCCTCCCCACCCCACCCTGGCCTGTGCTCTAGACAGGCTTTCTACTTTCTTCATTCATTCACATTTTGTTATGATGGTTCTCAGTGTAATTATTTCTCTAACTGCACTCATCACTCTTTGTGGTGAGCTTCATGTCTTGAGATAGACCTTCCAGCCCTCCTATCTTTTGTCTCTGAGAATTACTGCAAACATGTCTTTTATTTTTCTTAAAACCCATAAGTGAGGGACACTATTCTGTGTCTATCTCTCTCCCTCTGACTTGTTTCACTCAGCATAATAGATTCCATACACATCCACGTATAGGAAAATTTTATGACTTCATTTCTTCTGACGGCTGCATATTATTCCATTGTATATATGTACCACAGTTTCTTTAGCCATTCATCTATTGAGGGGCATCTATGTTGTTTCCAAAGTCTGGCTATTATAAACAGAACTGCAATAAATATAGGTGTGAGGAAGCATTTTTTATATTGTATTTTTGTGTTTCTAGGGTATATTCCTAGAAGTGGTATAGCTGGATCATATGGGAGCTCAATTTCCAGCTTTTGGAGGAATCTCCATATCACTTTCCATAAAGGTTGGACTAGATGGCATTCCCACCATCAGTGGACAAGAGTTCCTTTCTCTCCACATCCCCACCAGCACTGCTTGTTCTCAGTCTTTGTAATGTGCGCCAGTCTCTGTGGTGTGAGATGGATCCTCATAGTTGTTTTGATTTGCATCTCCCTGATGATTAATGATGTGGAACATTTTTTCATGTGCCTTTTAGCCATTTGTATTTCTTTAAAAAAAAAACAAAACAACAAAACAAAAACAAAAAGATTAAAAAAAGAAAAGAAAAAGAAAAAAATGTGATTTACACTTTGTAATCACACCTGGTGTGATCCCTGAGCACAGAGCCAGGAGTAAGACATAAGCAGTACTGGGTGGAGCCCAGAAACAAAATAAAAGAATGCAATGTTTTTGGACATTCATATCTGTCTCCATAATATATAAAGAGCAGCGCTACAGTTGTCCCCAAACTTCCTATAGATTCTCAGTTACATATGCTCATCCTACTTTTTTCTGATATTAAATAAGTTTTTTGTGGGGGTTTTTGTTTTGTTTTTGTTTTTGTTTTGTTTTTTGGTTTTTGGGCCACACCCAGTGATGCTCAGGGATTACTCCTGGCTCTGAACTCAGAAATTTCTTCTGGCTTGGGGGACCATATGGGACATTGGAGGGTAGAACCACGGTCAGTTCTAGGCTAGTGCGGGCAAGGCAGACACCTTACCACTTGCGCCACCACTCCAGCCCTAGATGTTAAATAAGTTTTAAAATGAAGTCTCACTATTGGTTTCACAAAGAATTGTGTCATTTTAGAATGAGTATGACACAAGATTCAAAATTTATAAATGTTTCTAGTTTATCTCAGATAAATTTAAAAGTCCAGTTATTCATTTAAAATAATATTTAATTCATTTCTTTCATATAACTAAATAAGTTTAGTAATATTATTTAATTAGGTTACTTTTCCAATCTTATGTTTTTGGTTGTTGTTGTTAAAGCAGATGATACACACACACAAACACACACACACACACACAAATATACTCCTGCAGTGTATTTCACAGCACTAAGGAGAATTAACATGAATAGCAGATAGATTGTTGTAAATCTAAAGTGGAATTAGAAAAAAATTGTGCTTTAAATACTATGCTTTCAGGGGTCCTCAAACTTTTTAAAGAGGGGGACAGTTCACCGTCCCTCAGACCATTGGAGGGTCTGACTATAGTAAAAACAAAACTTATGAACAAATTCTTATGCACACTGCATATATCTTATTTTGCAATGAAGAAACAAAACAGATACAAATACAATATGTGGCCCGTGGGCCATAGTTTGAGGACCACTGCAATACTGAACCTGAAAATATGTTGGATATTATTTTATTTATTCTCTCACATTTTTCTTTCTCAGTAAAATTTTTAGCTTTATGCTCCTTTCTTAAAACTATTGTTTAACACTCTCTTATCCAAGAAAAGAACATGACAGTAATAATTCCTTAGTCATAAGTTACAAAACAATCATTAAAGCATACATTCTCAGTTTTAAGTTTAGTTAAGGAGATGATTCTGTCCCTGTGATCAAGTATTTATAAAATGTAAAGGCAATTTAAATTCCAAATTTCTATTCGTTTATTAAAATAAAATATTCCACAAATTAGAGCACAATATTCCTTTCAAACAGCTTAATAATTGTCCAAGAATGGATCATAACATTTTCAGGAAATATTATTGGTCATGAGCTATTTAAAGTTACATATTAATGTACAACTGAAAGCCTATAAGAAATGCATTTATTTGGAATAAATGCAACATCCTCTAGTTAGGAATACTATCAAAATAGTTGTACCCTAAGAATGACAAAACAAGGTCTCACAAGTAATTCAAATGACTAAAAGCACAAGTGATTTTAATCACAAGTGATTAAATCACTCACAAGTGATTTAACATGAGGCCAAATCAAAATTAATACTCTAAAAGGAAAATATAATTTAGATATGCAAATTAGCAGAAAAACATGACCCTAAAATTAAACCCAAAAATGTTAATTAAATTTAATTAGGAATTACCTTAAATTTCATTACCATAGTAGCAATAATAAAACATTTGAAATATGCTAAAAATCTTGGAGTAAATTTAAATCACAATAAATGTGTAAGAATTATAAGTAAAATTAAAAATCTAATCGCTTCTCGGCCTTTTGGCTAAGATCAAGTATAAAGTTAAAAATCTAACAGAAATAACAAATAGAAACACTAGTAAAAAAAAATAAAAACTCTAGTATCAAAAAATAGAATACCATGACATTTTTGTTCTTAAAATAAATTTATTTGCAAAAATTTAATTGTCAAATAAATATAGATTGACACAAAATAGCATTTCTCTACTAAAATATTAAAGAAAAAATAAATGAAGACTTATGTTTATAAATCAAAACAGCATATCTTAAGAGATAAGTCTTACCAAATAATTTACATATCTAATAAAATGACAATATTAATGGGTACCTTCTAAAGATTTTAAAAAAGTCTTAAAACTAGGGCCGGAGAGATAGCATGTAGGTAAGGTATTTACCTTGCATTCAGAAGGAAGGTGGTTCGAAACCCAGCATCCCATATGGTCCCCCAAGCCTGCCAGAAGTGATTTCTGAGTGTAGAGCCAGGAGTAACACCTGAGCGCTACTGGGTGTGACCCCCCAAAAAAATAAAAATCTTAAAACTTCTATGACAATGCAAAGAACTCAGTGTTAAAAAGGAGGAACAAAACAATGAGAGAGACCAGAACTAGATCCCTCGCACTGCACTGTCACTTGGGTACAATTGACCTTGAGCCCCAAGCATTCTCAAATAGGAGCTAGTTCCTGACATGCCTCCCAAGAAAAGAAAGAAAAATTAAACAAAATATTAAAAAATATTTTACCCTAGAATCTATGATGACTAATACTACCAATTGAATCAATGTGATATTGGTTTTAAAGCAAATATCGTAATATTTACAAGCCTGACTATGTGTAACAAAAGTAGACAAAGAGAACAAGTGGTTAGAAAAACACTTAGTCAAAGAATAGCATATAGGTTGTTGAAAAGATCATGGGGATAGGATGAATTAAAAAAAATGAAAAAATCAAATAAAGAATAATTTAAAACCATACTTTAGAGTAGGGGAAACAAGAGCTGATGAAATAACTATAATGCTTAAGACAAAAAAAGTATATAAATTTTACTCTACCTGTAATAGATTTTTAGTATAGAGGTAAATGTTTACAATACTGCAGCCTGGAATCATAGTGGTGGTACAAGCAGTAGGGCATTTTACTTGTGCGCTAGCCTAAGATGGACCATGGTTTAATCCATTGGAGTCCCATATGGTCCCCCAAGCCAGGAGCGATTTCTGAGCGCATATCCAGGAGTAACCCCAGACCATCACCGGGTGTGCCCCCCAAAAACAAAAACAAAAAACAATACTGAAGCCAGGGAGAAAGAGTATTCTAATGGACTACATACATGCTGTGGATAGGCCTTAAAAGCTCTGGAGTAAATGGATAGTAAATATAAAAGAAATCAAAGCTCACTGTTGGAATGGATGTAAAGCATAAACAAAGGAACAGAGTCCTAGAATAAGGTCAAAAACGGAAATTGTCAAAGGTTACTGCAAGTTCTTTCAATAGCTAAAAATTGAACTCTATGAGTAACAAAATAATTAGAATAGTACTGTTATTACTTAATGACTAAGATAAGTATGTGTTAGTCATAATATGAATAAATAAGTAAAATTAGCAATAAAAACAACTTGTTGGGGCCGGGTAGGTGGCGCTGGAGGTAAGGTGTCTGCCTTGCAAGCTCTAGCCAAGGAAGGACAAATTTATCTTTCGATCCCCCGGCGTCCCATATGGTCCCCCCAAGCCAGGGGCGATTTCTGAGCACATAGCCAGGAGTAACCCCTGAGCGTTAAACGGGTGTGGCCCAAAAACCAAAAAAAAAAAAAAAAAAAAAAAACAAAAAAAAAAACAACTTGTTGGGGCCAGAGTGGTGGCGCAAGCAGTAAGGCATCTGCCTTGAGCCGCTAGCCTAGGACGGACCGCAATTTGATCTTCTGGCATCCCATATAGTCCCCCAAGCCAGGAGTGAGTTCTGAGCACAGAGCCAGGAGCAACCCGTGAGTGTCACTATTGTGGGGGAAAAAAAAACGTACACAAACATTTTCATCATGTGTGCAAACACTCTTAAATATATAAATAAGAACTTACAATTTCCAAAGAGTCTGATGGGTAAGTTTACAGGTGTACAAAGCCCTAGCTTAATCCCAAGGAAACCATCTTCCACAAACAAATAATTCTAAGGTTATCAAAACTGAAAAGGGTCTAAAAAACTGCCATATTCCAGAGGAGTCTAAAGAGACACGAGAAAATAAAATGAAAACGAAATGAAAACAGGCATTGTAGATAAAAAAAAAAAAAAACCTCTATTATAAAACACATATTTTTAGAATACTAAAGAACTCTGAGAAAAACACAGGGAGTAACTGACAATAATCTATTAATATTGGTTCATTAGTTGCGATAAATGTACCAAATTATATTAGTTGCTAATAATAGAGTAACCTTAGTATGAGGTACATAGAAGACCCCTGCTCTATCATCGCAATTTTTCTATGCCTAAAATTATTGTTAAAGTGTTTCAAAAACTTAATTTCAAAATGATTATTCAGCAGAAGCGTTATTGGTAATTTTCGAAATAAGCAGAATAAACTACAGCATAGCTTAAATTAATAAAACTAGAAAACATCTCATAAAAAGTTTGGATTTTTCCCCTTGTGAGGTCATTTCCTTACACCTGTTTTTCAGTTTAGATGAACTTTGAAGTAAGATTAAGTAGTTTAGCTGACTCAAAAAGATCCCAGAAGACGCTCAACAACCCCTGGCAGAAAATGCATTTTCTCCTGTGGTTCTGATTTCTTGAGTGAAACTGCAAGCTGAGACACCACATACTACATATTAGGACAGTAACGTAAAGAAAATGAGCAAGCGGTCTTTACCTGTTATTATGTATGAACCTCTTATTAAGAACAAATAAGAGGCTTTATTGAACAATGAACTCGAGAGGTTATGGGGTCTGAGCTATAAATTAAAGTAAATTTAAAGGTCAGAGAATTTTAGTTTTGTTTGTTTGGTTTGTTTGGTTTTGGTTTTGATTTTAGAGCCACACCTGGTGACATTCAGGGGTTACTCCTATGTACTCAGAAATCGCTCCTGGTTTGGGGGACTATATGGGACAACAGGAGGATCAACCCGTAGTCCATCCTAGGTTAGTGCGTGCAAGGCAAAAGCCCTATTGCTTGCGCCACCGCTCCAGCCCCTTGTATTTTTACGCTAGTAAGGTTTCTCCAGAATTGCAAAATCTAACATTTGAATATAATCAGTCTATAAAGCATTTTAAATGATTTAAGGAAATATATGAAGAAAGTAATAACATCTGTTGTGTAGACTACACAGTATATTAGCAACAGTTACCTGTTAGCTGATCAGGGGAAATGATACATCTTGTGAATTATGTCACCGTCACTATTTTTCATCTTTGTCTAGTTTCTTTAACTTATCTATAGCATTGCAACTAGTCTGAGTTAGAATAAAACTCTTACTTGTAGGATGTTTATTTATACACTATAAATTGGTGAAAATTGGTTTGCCCTACAAGCCCATGTTTTACCCTGAACTTGTATCTTGTTTGACTTTCTCTGTTTCTTTGCCTGCTAATTTTCATTCTGGAGAAGCTGTAATTTCTCTCAAACACGTACTTCTCTCTGTCTCTCATCACATATTTCTAAACAAATTTCAATAAAAAATTGCTTTGCTATAAGAAAAGAAATTGCTGAAAAATAGTAAGCAAATTTGGGTTGAGATTATGCCCATATGAAATTACTAAAAATAAATTAAAGTAATTTAATACAAGATGGACAGAAGAATACAGTATTGCTGAAAAGATAGCAAATATAGTGTAGCAGAAAAATTAATAGTGGAATCAAAAAATAGAGGGAAACTCTCTGAATGACCCGTTGTAGGAGATGGCAAAGATTTCTGGTCATAAATTATTTAAAGTTATGGTTAAATCAGATCATAGATCTAGGCAGAATCAGGTTGCTAAAGTGGAAACAGAACAGGTTCACAGAAACAATTTGTAAACCTTAATGTGGAATTTAAAATACATTGATTGTTAATTGTATCAATAACTATATTTAATATTGTGATCATAGATGAGAAAATTGTTTCCATAGAATCAATGTATCCTGTATCTAACATGCATATGTTTTTTTAATCACTTTCATGGTGCAGCCCATATGAAAATATCCAATTATAGTATGTTAAGCTCAATAAAAATGGCTCCCCCTATAATCTCTTCAGAGTCAATTTCTTTTTTGGTCATATTTCTAGACAGAGAATCTGACATTGGATTCTCTCTTCTTTTTACCCTGTTTACTCTAGTGCCAGTTCTATTGATAAACTCCTCAGATAAGATAATATAAGGTAATTTATTTCCCCCATACTTTCACATTAAAATCCCATGGAGAGCTCTCATTTATTTCTTCATAGCCAGGTCCCAGCGCTCACGCTGATATTCATATTATATTGCCTGTATAGCAAATGAAAGTGCATGAATTTTGAGACATCTTCAATAAACATAGTGCCATATGACCTTTCCTTTCTTATAAATTTCTAGATGTCAATAAAAGTATGGGAGAGATAGAGAGGAATTTAGTGAATTTACACAAACAATGATCCATAACCTTTGTTTTTCCTTATTTATAACTAGAACAAGATGAAATTTCTATGAAGTCTGTTGCGGGAGTGATTGAAATTCAAATGCAAGACATAGCTTTAAGCAAAAAGATCTATTAAGAAGGACAATAAAATGATGAAATGTATTATAATAATAAAAACATTTATATAGTACATTAAAAATCTGTAAATTTTGTTCTTGTTCTGCATTTAAAATTTATCACAACACTATGAATATGTCATAACCACATCAAATTTTAGATGAAGTTATTGCCATTCTTTGAAGTTAGATATTTCTTGAATAGCCCTCACATAATATTGCTCCAACTATAATTTATTCCATAAAAGTGGATGTGTTTTTCTAAGGCTGAAATGCCTTAATAATCTATTTGGAGATAATAAATTGAACTTAATAAATTTAGCTCAATATTTCAAGTTGCTATCTTAACAATGAACCCCATTCTCAACATATTACTATTGTCTTCCTCTAAGAAGTTCATGAGCTAGTGAAAGATAAATAAAACTACAATGTACTTCATCGTGGAACATCAGAAAATTTTAATTTGCACTCTTTAAAAAAATTTTTTGAACCACACCTAACTGTGCTCAGAACTTATTCCTGACTTTATGACAACGTTTATGGGAACAGATGCAGTGATTGGATCAAAGCTAGTTGACAATGTAAAAGATTATGCCTTCTACTGTAATTCTCCCCAGTCAATATTGTTTTTACATGAATCTTAAGGCTGAACATCAGTAAACTGATATTTTAAAAATGTTTGTGAAGGGTCGGAGCAGTAGCACACGCGATTGGGCATCTGCCTAGCCTGCGCTAGCCTAGGACGGACCAAGGTTCTATCCCCTGGCATCCATATGGTCCCCCAAGCCAGGGGTGATTTCTGAACGCATAGCCAGGAGTAAACCCTGAGTGTTACCGGGTGTGGCCCAAAAACAAAAACCAAAACAAATGTTTGGGAAAAACTGAACTAAAAGAACCTTATCTTGAAAGTTTAAATGTCTAGATTGGGACTTCATAGGGACACATCCTGTTTATCTTTTGATGAATTTTTAACATACAATGAAAATGACTCAAATCATAATAAACTTTCAATCTTAATAGGGAACAGTCTGGTCATAATAGGGAAAGTTAATAACTGTTAAGATCAAACTCTTATTTTTAAAAATTAATTTCATAAAAATTTTGAGAGTAGTTTTCAAAACAGGAATAAATTGTGAAAAGTATGAATGAGTACTTAATTTAATTAATACAGCTGACATGCTTAAAATTATAAAACATTATTTCCCAGTATATATGAACATACTTCATGCTTTTTAAATGATTAAGTCATGTGTAAAAGTAAGATAAAACTAAACAGAAATGGTATCTGTCACAAACGTGGTACTTCATGATTTTGCATAGTGTTGATGATGGAGATATATAGAAGGGTAGAAAGTATACTTTAGAGTATATTTTCTTTTTCAATCCATGAAATGTTAACAAAAATATAAAGTTAACAATGAAAAATTTAAGTTGAGGGGCTGGGAGAGATAGCACAGCGGCGTTTGCCTTGCAAGCAGCCGATCCAGGACCAAAGGTGGTTGGTTCGAATCCCAGTGTCCCATATGGTCCCCCGTGCCTGCCAGGAGCTATTTCTGAGCAGACAGCCAGGAGTAACCCCTGAGCACCGCCAGGTGTGGCCCAAAAACCAAAAAAAAAAAAAAAAAGAAAGAAAAATTTAAGTTGAGTCCTAGATTTTTAAAACATTTATTTTCATTATAAGGCTGAATTTTTTTAAATGGCAGGAAAGGGTCAGAGCAATAGTCCAGTGAGTAAGGTGCTTGTCTTGCATGCAACTGATTCAGGTTTAATCACTGGCATTCCATCCAGTACCCTAAGCATAACAGAAGTCATTCCTGAGTTCAGAGCCAAAAATAGGACCTGAGCATCATTGGGCCCCCAAACCAAATCAAACATAAAAACAGAAACAATTTTGTGATAAAGATGGGAATGTAACTTCTGTTTCAAAGATGCAAATATTCTTTATATATTTGATAGGTAATTAAATTATGTTATACAAAAAATGTAGACATTCAGACTTGTATTCAGTCAGAATAATAGTTGTAGCTTAATTTAATCTAATTTAGAAATTTTGAAAAAATATTTGTACAAAGTAGAAACAGGGCACTAAATGTCTATACAATATATATTTGAGTTTCATGTGTGCTTAACTATACAAATAGAGGTAGACATGAAAATATAAGAACCTTTAAATTAAGAACATTTTGTTAAATGTATTCTAAGCAAATCAATATTATTCAGACTTTAATTTCACAAGTAAAATTATATCAAAGGACTATACTTTGCAAATTGTCTTTATAAAATGAAGACTATTGAATCTACTTTCTAGTTATTGATAAAGTACACATTATTCTGGAATGTCACTCATTGAATTTATTGTTTTTCAAAAATAATTTACATATATCGCTTCATTTATTACTGGGAGATTACTGACCATAAATAAATTAGGACCACAATAAGTAAGTTAATAATTAGGACCACAGTAAGTTCCACAATTTCATTTGCATGCAAGAATGCATTTTTGCCAGTAATTTCAGTTGTATATTTAACTAATTGGTAATGGCCAAATAATACATTATTATCACTGAATAAAATATTTCTATGGGACTGCAGTTGTTAGTGCTTTATTGCTCACAGGAACTCCTGCTTAAACTATTTGGTTTCTCAAGTGGCTTTTTTGTAGCAAGGAGTCAATGACAAGCATTAAAAATGTATCCAAGAATGCCATGCCAGAGTGAGTGATGGATTTTACATGATAACTATAAATAGAGGGACTATGTCAGCAAATAATTTCTGTGACACATTCATTTCTTCTGATTATCACTGATGCAATTCTACTTATAATGCATTCATTTCCTCTTTTTCTATTGTGATTTCTTATGCTTCTTATAAGCAGCTTCACATTTTCCTCATATACTAATGGGTATACTATATTATTAATTTATAGACATGGGTTTCTTTTCTCCACTCATAAACAAGTAAAAAAATCTAGCTACTTTGTTTTGATACATAGTATAAATTTTGTATTTAAGTATTGCAATAATAACTTGAAGAAATGCACTGGGATAGGGAAGGCTAGTAGCATTATTTTAAACATTCAATTTTCCTTTAGTCAATTGAAAAGATGTTAGAAAGATCTGTAAAGATTAAGCTAGGGAAGAAATTTAATTAAGAGAATTTTGGCTTGTGGTTAAGACTAGGAACAACTCCATTCAATTCCAACAAGAGACATTTCTCTCAGTAGGACAGAAAACCACTCCATGGGGAAAAATGGTAATTTCAATGCCCATACTAAGTACACAGATGTTTTCAGTGATTTGAACAAGACATTTGTTAAAATATTTTCTCAAAAATTTCCATTTAAAACTCAACAGACACATGAGGATATCTCTTTGTGCACATAGAAGTAAATTAAGGTTGTGCTATTCTATTATTTAAACCAATATATAGTATTTTTAGTCCCATATGAAGATGTTGCTCATTGGTAACTCTTACTAGACAATCAATCTTTATTTAGAAAGCTGTTTTTATTCACATCACATCTTAAAAGCTCTGGAATAAAAGGCATAAAAATACCCAATGACAGATGAAACTGAGAAAACTGCTCTGAACAAACTCTTCTAAAATAGGGTTGTGCATATAAATTATAAACACACTAAAACTTGATCAAAAAGAAAGGTCTTTAACATTCATTTAAATGCATGAACAGATGTGGCAGACCTAATGTCAATGTATAAATGGCCCCACAATGTGGGATATGAGGATGAGATCTCTGAATGTTTTTACACTCATAACAAGCATGGCTGGATTCCTCTAACAAAAAATAAGTCCCTAACCAACACATAGGGAAGCTGTATGTCATCTATAGACTTTTGACCACAAATGTTTTCACTGAGCTCTGTGGGGAAAAGAAAAACAATACAACTTGAAATAATCATATTGTTTTTAGAGTTACCTGTGAATGGGCAAACAAGTCAATTCTCAGCTTAAAATGAATATGATGGGGGCCGGTGAGGTGGCGCTAGAGGTAAGGTGTCTGCCTTGCAAGCGCTAGCCAAGAAAGGACCACGGTTCGATCCCCCTGTGTCCCATATGGTCCCCTCAAGCCAGGGGCAATTTCTGAGCGCTTAGCCAGGAGTAATCCCTGAGCATCAAATGGGTGTGGCCTGAAAAAAACAAAAAAAAATTGAATATGATGGGATCGAAGAGATAACATGAAGGTAGGACATTTGCCTTGCATGCTAAAGGACGATGATCTGAATCCCAGCATCCCATAGGGTCCCCTGAGCCTGCCAGGAGCGATTTCTGAGAATAGAGCCAGAAGTAACCCTGATAGCTGCAGGGTGTGACCCAAAAAAACAAACAAACAGAAAACGATGAAAGTATATTTTAACTGTTTCCTGTTTCATCTGTTTTATTTTATGACTTAAAAACTATAAGAATCTTCATGTAACTCTATTACCTCAACTTTTCCTTTAGTTTAACTCAACAAAATTTTATTTTAAAGTAGTATTTTAGGATTTGTATCAATTTAATTAGATATTATATTTATACAAGAGACTTAGAATCTATAGAAAGTATGTAACACTGTGGCATATATTCACCTAATACGTGAGTTTTTTGGACATTGTCCAGACAAAAAATTAAAATAATATACTTAAAATATAATTTGGAAGCAAAAGATAAAGTGTTTGCACTGCACACAGCTGACTTGTGTTTAATTCCTGGCACCATTTATGGTTCCCAAATTCCCTCGAGAGTAATCCCTCGGCACAGAGCCAACAGTACACTCTGAACATAGCTAAGTATGAACCAGAAACAATCATAAAAATACACAAAATACAATTTTAAGGCTTAATATTTTAAAGTTTAAACAAAACTTTATTTTGCAAAATAATTTTATTGATAACTTTATTTAAGGGTACTGAATTTATATTATGAATAAGAAGAATATCTAAAATAATAAAGAGCTTTATGTATTTGAAATCACTTTTATTTAAAAAGTAATTTGTTTTCTCTCATTCTCTGAATTTTTCTTTTTTTTTTTTTTTTTTTGGTTTTTGGGCCACACCCTGTGGCGCTCAGGGGTTACTCCTGGCTATGCGCTCAGAAGTTGCTCCTGGCTTCTTGGGGGACCATATGAGACGCCGGGGGATCGAACCGCGGTCCGTCCTAGGCTAGCGCAGGCAAGGCAGGCACCTTACCTCCAGCGCCACTGCCCGGCCCCCTCTGAATTTTTCTTATTGTAGCCCAAACAAATTATATCAATTTGAAGTGTCTGCATTTATTACATTTGTTTTTTTCCTCCATATTCTACTATTATACTAGTTCATGAATTCATACTTTTACTCTTGTACTACACAGATAATTCATGTGTTACCAATTCTCATTGTTTCATAACGTCTGATTTTGTCCTCTACTATATGTTAGACAAGTGCATAAAATAGCTAGAAAACCTTTCCTCTAGTTATCAAATTATTCCCATTATTCTTTCAGATAGCTCCAAAACTCTTCCGTTGCTCAATAGAGATATAAGGAATAACTTACATATAATGATGTGATTATATTTTATACCTCCACAGTCTTACTCTTATGCAGTCAAAACTCAAAATGCCTCTCACCCTACTTTACTAACAATCATTAATATTTCACTTTTGAATCCTACATAATCAAATTTCCACAAGATTTCTGTATATAGAACTTACAATGAAGTTTGGATGTATGCTACTGAATTACATCCAAGCTTTCTGATGGTTTTAATAATATTAAATTGTCTGAATTGATGTTTATCCTTCAATTATACTAAGTAGTTCCTTGCAAGAGTGGCTGTTCAAAAATAAAATAAAATAAAAGAAATTTGAAGCTTGTTCTTCAAGTCTGTGTTATTCCTTAAATACTTCCTCCCCTCACATCAATCTGAGTAAATTTCTTTTGGGGGAGGGGCTTATAATATTTTTTTTAATTTTAGCACCATATTTAAGCACTCATTACCTGATAAGATTACAAACATGTTTGTGATTGGGTCTCAGCCATAAAATGCAAACCTCCCTTCACCAAAGTAACTTTCAGTAACTTTCAATCCACCAATGTCCCTCGTTTCCCTCCTCCTGCCTGTCTCAAAGACAGGCATTGTATTTCTCCTTATCATTGTCATGTTAGTTTTTAGTGTAGTTATTTCTCTAACTGTACTTACCACTTTGTGGTAAACTTTATATCATGAGCTGGTCCTTCATGCCCTCATCTCTATTGTTTCTGGGTATTACTACCATATTGTCTTCTTTTTCTTAAATCCTACAGATGAGTGAGATTGTATTGTGTTTATCTCTCTCACTTTGACTTATTTCACTCGACATAAATAGTCTCGATATCTATCCATGTATAAGCAAATTCTGTGACTTCATTTTTTCTAACATCTGCATAGTATTCCATTGCATAAATATATCACAGTTTCTTTATCCACTCATTTATTGTTGGGCATCTGGGTTGTTTCCAGATTTTGGCTATTGTAAAAAGTGCTGTTATAAACATAGGCATGCAGAGTTCATTTTTGTATTGTGTTTTTATGTTCCTAAGATATATTTCTATTAGAAGTATTTCTGAGTCATATGGGAGCTCAGATTTTTAGAGAATATCCATATTTGGTCCAAGCAGTGGCACAATTGGTATGGCATCTGCCCTGCCTGTGCTAGCCTAGGATGAAACAAGGTTCAAACCCCCAGCATCCCAAAATGTCTCCCAAGCCAGGAGGGATCTCTGAGCGCATAGCCAGGAGTAACCCTGAGAGTCATAAGGTGTGGCTGAAAAACCAAAAAAAAAAAAAATAGAATATCCATATTTTTTCCTGAAGGTTGAACTAAATGGCATTCCCACAAGCAGTGAGTGAGAATTCCTCTCTCCCCACAGCCATGCCAGCAGTGATTGTTTTTGTTCTTTTTGATATTGGCTAATAGTCTGAGTAAATTTCATTAAAAACCTCTCTCCTTTGGGGCCAGAGCAATAGCACAGCGGTAGGGCATTTGCCTTGCACGCAGTTGATCCAGGACCAACCTTGGTTTGATCTCCAGTGTCCCATATGGTTCCCTGAGCCAGGAGCGATTTCTGAGCACACAGCCAGGAGTAAGCCCTGAGCGTCACAGGGTGTGGCCCAAAAAAGAAAAAAAAATACAATTATCTCCTTTGACCAAAGGATAGTAAGAGATGATGCCTGAACATTTACTAAATAGATGAATAACCAATTTGGCAGAAGGGCATTTCAATTCAAGAGTAGTAGTTTTCTGACATAATTGTTAGTAATAAAAATGTGTATACTGAATATTACTTGATACCCTATATTATTTAAACAAATTAGTTTTAATTTTAATAATTTATTTAAGCACCATGGCTACAAATATGTTCATAATTGGGTTTCAGCCATAAAATGCACATCCTCCTTTACCAAAGCAATTTTTCTGCCACCATTGTCTTCCCATTTCCTACCTCCCCTCTCCACCTGCCTGTCTTCAAGACAGGCATTGTATTTCTCTATCATTGTCAAGGTAGCTGGTAGTGCAGTGATTTCTTTAACTGCATTTACCACTTTCGTGATAACTTGCTATCATGGGCTGGTCCTTTCAGCCCTCATCTCTATTGTCTCTGGGTGCTATTATTACATTGTCTTTTATTTTTCTGAAATCCCACTGATAAGACTATTCTGTGTTTATCTCTGACTTATTTCACTCAATATAATAGTTTCCCAATTCATCAATATATAATCAAATTTCATACTTCATTTCTTCTAACAGCTGCATGGTAGTCTACTGTATAGATGTGTTACAGTGTCTTTAGCCACTCATCTGTTGTTGGACATCTGGGTTGTTTCCAGATTCTAGCTATTGTAAATAGTGCTGCTAGGAACATTGGAGTGCAAAGAGGATTATTGTATTGTATTTTTGTGGTCCTAGGGTATATGAGTGGTATTGTTGGATCATGTGAGAGCTTAATAACCAGTTTGTTAAGGAATATCCATATTGTTTTCTAAAAATGCTGGACTAGATGGCATTCCCAAAAGAAGTGAATGGTGAGTTTCTTTCTTACCACAGCCATGCCAGCAGTGTTGTTTTTGTTCTTTGTTTATGTGCTAGTCTCTGTGGTGTGAGATGACATCTTATTGTTGTGTTGACTTGCAACTCCCTGATAATTAGTGGAACATTACTTCATGTAACTTTTGTCCGTCTATATTTCTTCTTTGAGGAAATGACTGTTGGTTTCTTCTCCCCATTTTTTGAAAGAGTTAGATGATTTTTTTTGTGTTTCTGTCAGTTCTGTGTAAAGCTTAGATATTGGTCCCTTATCTGATGGATGTTGTGTGAATAGTTTCTCTCATTCCATGGGTGAACTACTTACACTAGTCACTGTTTCCTTTGAAGTGCAGAAACTTCTCAGTTTAAGGTAATTTTGTTTGTCCCCAATTCACAATACAGACCAGACAAAGGGCCTGTGTTGAGATGTATATGGGGTGTATTTACTGTACCTCCTCTTTCTATACAATCAGTATAAAGAACACAGCCTGTGGTAAGAATTGAGAGGCCTTATCTTTTCTTTCTTTTTTTGATTTTTAATAAACATTCCCATGACCAATGACCAATATCCCAAGTGTCCTTCCTCCCCACCCCACACAGGCCTGTACTCTAGACAGGCTTTCTACTTCCCTCATTCAGACATATTTTTGTTATGATAGTTCTCAGTGTAATTATTTCCGTGACTGCACTAAACGATTCCTGTGGTGAGTTTCATATCAGGAGCTGGACCCTACAGTCCCCCTCTATTTTGTCTCTGAGAATCATTACACAAATGTTTTTCATTTTTCTCAAAACCCATAGGTGAGTGAGACCATTCTGTGTTTATCTCTCTCCCTCTGACTTATTTCACTCAGTATAATAGATTCCATATACATCAATGTATAGGAAAATGTCATGACTTCATCTCTTCTGACGGCTGCATAATATTCCATTGTGTATATGTACCATAGTTTCTTTAACCATTCATATAGTGAGGGGCATCTAGGCTGTTTCTAGAGTCTGGCTACTGTAAACAATGCTACAATGAATATAGGTGTGAGAAAGGGATTTTGTATTGTATTTTTGTGTTCCTAGGATATTTCCCTAGGAGTGATATGGCTGAATCGTAAGGGAGCTCAACTTCCAGCTTTTGGAAAAATCTCCATATCACTTTCCACAAAGGATGGACTAGATGGCATTCCCACCAGCAGTGAATAAGAGTTCCTTTATCTCCACATCCCTGCCAGCACTGCTTGTTCTCATTCTTTCTGATGTAATTCTAAGGTAATTCTATTTGTTTTCTGATGTAATTCTAAGGTAATTCTATTTGTTTATCTCTGCTTTCTTTTGTTTAAATAGTGGTGTTTCCTCCTTGACTAATATCAATTTTTAAGGAATGTTTTAGTGTCAATGTTTATATGATGTAAAAAGTTTAATTCATTTCTGGAATTACTGAAAGTCATAAAATTAGTAACTAATCTACAGTGTAAATGTATTTAGGACATACTGGGAACATAACAATAATTTTCAAAAACTTGATTTTTATCTTAAATGTCCAAAGAAAGAGGCCAGACACATGGCTCAGTGGTAGAGTACACATCACTGCCTATTATCATTGCCTTAGGCAAGTCTGCAGCACTGAGAATGGAAGTATATTAAAATACATCGAAAGAAAATTTAGTCTAATAAAATAAAAGTAAAAGGCAAACGCAGCACATGAAGGAAAAACAAGGCTAGATTACTACAAGAATCTGAGTTCTGATGCAGGGAAGGATGCTTAAATTGTTAAATTGTTTTTCATTGTCTAAGAGAAAATTCTTTTGCACAAAACAGTTGCAAGGCTCAGTTAAATGGTTTAAATGAAAGGTTCTTTATAAAATCCAATAAACCAATAAAGTAATTTGTGAATGTTTGACATTCTGTGTAGATTTCAGACAAGATACTTAAAAGGCAAAGACAAATTCTTAAAATACTGCAGCATTATACTAACTTAATACATATATATATAAATATATAAATCAGAAAGTATACATATAAAATATACATATATAAATCAAAAATAGTACCTTTCACAAGTTTGTCTATTCTGAGTTTTTTCTTCATGTCTTCCTGTAATTTATGATTAAATTTAGGTGCATCAATGAAAAGTTTCCGCATAATACAGGTTATCAGCTAAGTAAAAGTTAATTTGAAATAATTTTGCTAGTCTGCGATGTAGCTCAGTGGTAAAATAGTTGTCTAACATGTTTGAGGTCTTATATACTACTTCTACTACTACTATTATCACCTTCACTAATAATCACAAATAATAGTCATTTAATGAATAATTCACAGAATAACGGTACAAAATTACTATATTTTATATCCTAAAATAAACCAAATATTAAAAAATTTTAACAAGTAAATTTTAGTACACAAGCATAAATAGAAAAAATACTATTTCTGTAATCAAATAACAGAGGCCAGGCCTTTGTTGCAAATCATTGCCTGATGAGGTATTTCCCATTCACTGGCTAGCTGATAAAATGTTGCTGGTTTACTTTGTTTGGGGAAATATATGGTACACTATTAGTTTCTAAAATTTTCATAGAGATAATATCACGGGAACCTTCATTGTTTCATTATTTGAGATACTATTCACATGATCCATTTCACATCTCTGACACATTCACCAATATCATTATAGCACAGCTATCAGTCTCTTTGAATTTCTCTTTTGATTCATCAATAATTGTATAGCACCTTCCTCTGTCGATTTTCTTTTCTAAGCCATTAAGGACAGAAAATGAGAAGTTCTGAATTCTCGATTGTGTTCAATAAAAGCAAAAGCAAACTACAAAAAGACCTTCTCAAGCTTTCTATTATATTTCTTGAAAGATGATACAATATTTGAGCAACAGCACGAGCAAAGTGAAGGATAATAATTCACTCTTATTCTATCATTCTAACAAAACATAACAGGTAAACTTTTTCTAAAAAGATATGTCAGTAAACACTTTTGAGATTTATAAGACCTATGATCTCAGTCACAACTAATCAACTCTGTCATCAAAGTCAAAGGAGCCCTTAATAATCCGTAAATAATGTGTTCCAATACAACAGTTTTGCAAAGGAAGGCACTTTATTTTTAAGCGCAAGAATTAGTTTGGTGCTTATTAACTAACATTGCAATATTGGTTGCCTGTTGAAATCATATTTTTTGCCACATTGGATAAAATACAATATATTGCTAGCATTTATTTTACCTCTTTCTTTTGCGGGAGAAGCACTGAGGCCACAACTGGCTATGTTCAGGACTTACACCTGGTCTTGGCTCAAGGATCACTCCTGGCTAATCAGTCATTGGGTGATCCTCTGTAGAGCCAAAAATCAAACTAGTGTTAGCCATGTGAGGGGCAACTACCTAACCCCCTGAACTAGCTCTCCAGCACCATCATTTTTCCTTTTCCCTTTTTTCTTTTGTAACAGGAGAAGGAACCTCCCAGTGAGTGCTTAAGGATCTGGTTGCCTGTTCTAGAAACACTAAACAACCCTAGGAATTTGGTGTTGCTTGCAATTATCAGAGTCATCTCAGCATTGTTCAAGGCTTCCAAGGATATATTTGGTGGTACTTGGTGGTATTGGGCAGTGCAAGGAACGGGATGTAGATCCTTGAGCAGGCAAGTCACAGCGGCGATATTATCTCCAGCCCATTTCCTTCCTTCTGAATTTGTCCTCTGGAAGTCTGGCATTACCTACGTGACTTGCTGGCTTAAGAAGCAAGATGCTCCAGGTAGAGTTGATTGGTGAAGGGTGGAAGGGAGAAAGGGGTCTGGGACATGGCTCACAGCCTATGTTCCTGTTCTGGTTCTTCCAGACCCTCATTTCTTTCAAACAATTGGGAAAACTTGGGCTGTCTAGACATTTTAGTGGATAAGGTGCTTGCCTTGTATGTGGCCAACTCAGACTGCAGTACCCAAGCGGCTGCTGGGACCTGACCAGGAGTTATCCCTGCCTTTGGTCATGCCCCCTGTTTTAGGACCGCCCCTACTTCTCCATAGGTGATTAGCAATTCGAAAAGTCTTTGACAAGCAGATCAAGTTTGAGAGGTGATGTCTGTGGTTCTTGCTATTTGTTCCAGGGCAGGAAGCTTTTAGCCATGTCTTTATTTCTACAGATCTTTTGGTGTTGACAGATTCAGTTGACAAGTGTGATTCCTAAGGACTTTTTGTGGTATGAGTGAGCTCCAGCCTCCACAGACAAATAGGTGCTTTGTCCCTATTTTTTCTCAATTTAAATCCTTAAATATCCCAGAGATTTAATAATCTCAGAGAATATGAACAAATAAAAATTCAGAATAATTTTGATAATTGAAAAGCAAAGAGCAAGTCTAAATAAAATGAGGGAATGAAAGAGATAATATAATGTGATACTAATTTTAAAAGCAACAGGAAGTTACTTTCATCTAAAAACGATGAATCAATGACAGAGCCTGAGATACCCTCATGTTAGTACCTAAGTTTGTCCTTAATATTACATTTCCCAAGATTTTTGCAAGAAAATCAATCTCTCACTTGGTGGCAATTGCCAGATGCCTATGTGTGGAACACTTGAATAAAAACATCCCACCCACCAGTGTAACAGCTTGACTTAAGAAAATATGAGAGAAATCTTGAAGGGAGAAGATAAACAACAAACCTAATGGACATTAGTCAAAGTAGGGGGAAAAAGTATATTTAATTAATTACATAAAAACTTCTTTACAACTTGAAAACAAAGAGCTATGGGAAAGGGGAAAAGAAAGATTTATTTTTTAATCGACAATTTAATAGCAATTTTGAGGGAAATGGTTAAAAAATAGTAGGTAGCAGGAAATTTGTGTTCAAATTTAATTCTTAAATTACTCAAAGGATCTAGTGAGATAATGGTAGAACAGATAATGAGCATGTGAAAGTATATGAGTTATATTCTAGATACTACTATGTAAGACAACTTTGGAAAAAACTCAAAATATATTCTATATTGTTTATAATTCTTTGTGGGATGTATGATTTGTTAATAGTTAGAAGTACTCATTTTGGAACTTTAGCATAAAATTATATTTTAGTACCATGTGGATTAAGAGTATTTAAGGTGTGGTTTATTTCATATATTAAATTGCCGATATACAGTTATATTTACCAGACATTTCTATGTATTTATATTAGTGTTAATTCTATGTATTTTATGTAATACTATATGAGAAATAGTCATTAGTAATTATCCTTGTTATAAAAATAGATATCTTTATAAATTAGGACTCAAAATGCCCTATATCTAGACTTAAGCACATTTATTAAAGCTGGTCTTAGTTATTTTATCAATAATAAAATTATTCTTTTAGTTTCCTCCCTTGAGTAGTTCAGGGAATAAAAAAAATTATCATTTCTAAGTGAGGTCTATGTTTAGATGTCATTTCACATAGATTTACTTTTACATATACTAGCAACCACAGCCTTGTTTTAATAATCAAGATAGCCCAAACAACAGTTTGTCATGCTAAAAATTTGTCATCAATCTGAATGCTGTATATAATTTTCATAAATAATTCCTATATTACTCTTAATGAAACTATATGTAGGAAGATCACAATGTTAAATAAAAACGAAGATAACCTCAAATTGATGTAAGCTTCAAAAACATATATTAAAAATTCATTTATCAGCATTGCAAAATTTCTCTGGTAAATGATTTTTTTCAGAATCTCCGTTATTTTCAAGAAGTAGTATTGAAATATTCAGATATATTACTCCATTTGTGCTATAATTAAGATATTAATTTGGAAAATTTCATTATTTAAAATACATATCTGATCTGTTAGGTTTAAAGTGATTTATCTTTGAACTCATACATGTTATTTTTATTTAACTCTTTAAGATTAGTTTTAATAATTCCTACATTAGTAAATTAATTAGTTTATGACTTAATTTAGTAGTTAATTAATTTCTAAATATTAAGGTATTTTAAAGGCATTCACACACTGAAATATTGAAAAAAAACTGAGCATGATGCATACAATTTACTTTGCGATATATAAGAAAGATAAACTTGTATTCCATTTTATAAGAAAATATCAACAGGATAGAAAGAGACAGAGTAAATTAAAATAGAAAGTAGCACAATTAGAAGAGAAGAGATTTATAAAAAGCTATTTGCAGAATTTTTGCAAATCACTAAATTTGAAATTCCATTGATAGAAGTTTTCCAGGAGTCAAAAGCTCTTTCTTAGTCTTTGTTATTTGTTGCTACATCCACTGTTGTACAGTCATCATTTTTTCAGTGTTTATATTTACACTGTTCTATATCCATCATGTATGTACAGATATTGGAACAGGCTGTATCATGTTTACACTATTGTATCATGTTCACTCTCACATTGAAAGAGGTCAACAAAAATAATTCTATTTTTACTTAAGAAAAAGCTCATAATCATCACTAAAAGTATTGGAAACACTTTGAGATATAATCTTTAAAATACATGCCTGTACAAACATGTAAAAATAATCCTAGAAGAGCTTGGACAAATAGCACAGCAGGTAGAGTGCTTGCCTTGCAAGCAGCAGATGTGGCTTCAATCTTTTTCAATAGTATAATAAGTTGTTATTAGAAGATTAAGCTAAATACGGTCCCATTATTGAATCTCAGTTAATATAATCCCTCCTTGTAAATATTTGGAAGCAAATTTTATTGGCTACTCCTTAATTCAATAAATCAAGGATTTTGAGTTACAACTCTTCAAATGTAAGGAGACTTGATCTCATATTCTTCTATGTCAAAACCAAGTACACCAAAGATTCTATCATTTTCCCAAAACAAATTAGACAGAAGTCACTTCTATGAAAGACGGACAGTCCTTCATATCACATCCTTTTAATTCCTTTGCTATTAAATATAGCCTGTAAACCAGTAGCATCAAAGTGTGTGAGCAATTCCTATTCCAGACCCCCTGAATCATAATTTACAACTTAAAAGGATCTCTCAGTGATTTATAGACACATTCAAGTTTAAGAAATATTGCTTTAACTTTGTGGAAGGCAAAGGACAGAAAGTGCAATTGATTGCTTTACATTTGTGCTTTCTCACCTAACTAGATATATCACAGTAGTTTCTATGCATACTACAAAATTATATACTTTTAGTCAAATAAGTTGAGATGACTTTTATATTTGTTATATTTAAATTCAAAAACAGACTTATGGAATAGGAACTCTTACTAAATTAAAAAATGTTTTTATTTAAATTCCATAGTTATAAGGCTATTCATAAGTTTTTTTCCACAGATAAAGTTGTTTTTGATCGAGTTATAGTCAAGCAATGTAAAAAAAGAAACCTTCACCTATGCACATTTTTTGCAATAAGAAAACATAAGAAGATAAGACCACTTCACACAATAATAAGCAGGATATAGTCTGATTCAAGAAATTGTATGCTTAAACATATTTTATAATTTTGTATATAAGATTATAATAAATTTACAATTATAGTGATTATTTATGAATGGAAAACATATGTAATTTGTGATGAATATTATAATTTTATAATAAAATGAAATATAATTTATAGCAGATAAATTATAAAGGACTTCACTTTATGTGTAAAATAAGAAAGATTCAAAATAAATTCTTATTGTGAATAAGTCTTAAATAATCTGGGCTTTCAAAAATCTTTATACCTGCCATCTGCTAGTGTTTAAAATATACAATGAGATATTAAGAATGAATTCTAGGAGTCAGGCACTTGTCTCAGATGGCTGGGATGCATGCCATATTCAGATGTCAATCCTTAGCACTGCAAACATTTCAACAGCATTACCCAATGAGGTTCAGGTGAACACCAGTAAATAAACATTGTTAGAGGAGCAATGGGAGCCTACCACAGAAGTAAACTGTCACGCGCCAACCTCAGACAGCTATCACTAAAAGTGACCTTACTGGGTCCCCGATGCTTCTAAACCCCCCCTCCCCAAAAATCCTAAATCTATTTAAGCATTTGATAATGATCACATTTAGAAATATATATTACATATATTTGCCACCCCTGGCAGTGCTCAAGTATTACTCCTGGTTCTGTGCCCAGAAATTATTCCTGGCAGGCTCAGGGAATATGTGGGATGCTGAGTATTGTACCTGGATCAGCCATGTACAAGGCAAATGCGCTAATGCTGTGCTACGGCACAAACCCTAGAAAAATATTTTAGCTATATGGACATATATGTATTTGTGTGGTGTTTTATATATATGTATATACACATACATAAATATGTATGTATGCTTCTTAAAAATCCTAGAGTGAAATTTAGAATAGCTATATATTTAAAATCTTTGTTTAGAACTTTGGGGTATTTTCTGGTTGGTTGGTTGGTTGGTTGGTTGGTTGGTTGGTTGGTTGGTTGGTTGGTTGATTGATTGGTTGGTTTTTGTCTATGGTCAAGATTTACTAGTGGCTCTGGACTTGGGAAATATTCCTGGCAGTGTGTGGAAACCACACAAGGTGCAGAGATGGAATCATGGTTAGCCATGGTTAGAAAGGCAATTCACTCACCTATTATACTACCCCACTAGACCTGTTTAGAGTTTTTCAAAAATTAATCATAACATTATGAAGCAAGTCTTTCATAATGGATTTTGTCTGGTCCCCCAACCCCTAAAAGGCAAAACACAAACTAAAGTTTACTGTTTATTTATATGTGTATACAAATATGTGTATATGTATATAAATAGATACATGTAAATATATGTCACATAATTATTTTAATGTAATCTGTCAGATAATTTTTTAGTATAATTTAATCTTAACCAGGAAACAAGACCTAGTTTTATTCAGATAAGAAATTACAGAACTGCTGTATTAAACACCAAATAAGAGTTTAGCTGTCACAATTCCCATTGCACAACTTCAAGAAAGTTTTCCTTTTTTATTTATTTATTTATTTATTTAAGCATCTTGATTACAAATATGATTGTGATTAGGTTTCAGTCATCTAAAGAACACCCCCCTTTACCAGTGCAACATTCCCACCACCAATGTCCCAAATCTCCCTCCATGAGTGCAGTTATAGAAATAACTAAACTGAGAACTACCATAACCATGTGAATGAATGAGGGAACTAGAAAGCCTGTCAAGTAAGTTTTCTTTACCTGCCATAAATTTAACGTATTTCAGATTCTTCTCTTTTCCACAGAGTATCTGTCTATATATACTTTCTCTCTGAATTAGAGAAATATATGATAACCTATCAGTGATATGTCTAAGTTCATATAGTTTCTATATATAAATAAATTACGCCTTGAGTGCCAAGTTTTTCACTCATAAAAAAAATAATAACCTTACACTATAATTTAATTTGTTTCTTTGCACCATCTAGTGGACTGAAAGGAAAACTACGGCGATAGCACAGAAGATAGCAGGTGAATGAAACATTAGATCACATTTTCAAATGTCTTGAAAGAAGAAAAGTTCTTAAAATCTATTTTGAACATTTCAGCATCACTCATCCCCTTTCTCGTGATCAATTCCATTAAATAGGGATGCTGAATCTGTGTGTGAAGATAAATCTACAAACAAGGACCCAAGATAAAAAGTCTGAATTAGGGGGTTAAAAAAAATAAAAAATAAAATTAAAAAAAAACAGTTTTTCCTAATAATCCAAGGGTTTAGATATCATCACCAACAACAACAACACTTTTTCCTACACTCCAAGGCTATCTATATAATCACCACCACTACCAATTATAACTTTTCCTACACTCCAAAGTTATATAATATCATCACACCAACAAAAATTTTTTTCCTAAACTCCAAAGTTATATAGATCATTGCCAAAACAAAACAAAGCCTTTTCCTGAACTCCAAGGCTATATAGATCATCACCATAAACAACAACAAACCTTTTCCTAAACTCTAAGGCTACATATATCATCATCATAAATAACAACAAAACCTTTGCCTACACTTCAAGGCTATATCCTCACCACCACCACCAATTATACTATTTCCTGCTCTCTAAGCCTATATATATATATATATATATATATATATATATATATATATATATATATATATATATATATATATATATATATATATATATCATCACCACCAATAAAAAAAATTCTTCCTAAACTCCAAGACTAAATAGAACATCACCATCAACAACAACAAAACCTTTTTCTAAACTCCAAGGCTCTATATATCATCACCAACACAAAAACCACTTTTTCCTATACTCCAAGGCCACCACCACCACAATTACACCATTTCCTATACACTCCAAGGCTAAACACACACACACACACACACACACACACACACACACACACACACACAACAACAACAAAATTTTTTTCCCTAAACTCCAAGGCTATATATATAATTACCACCACCAAGTGTACTATATCCTACACTCCAAGGTGTAAATATATACATATATATATATACATACATGCATACATATAGACACACATATAGACACATACATATATACACACATATCAATATACACATATATGTATCATCACCACCAACAAAAAAAAAATCCACCTAAACCCCAAAGCTCCATACATCATCACCATAACCAACAACAAAACCATTTCCTAAACCCCAGAGCTATCTATCTCATCACCACCACCAGCAACCGCCTTTTCCTACATCCCAAGGCTATCCCAGCCAGCAAGCCAGAACGCGCGGCGCCAGTGCGCAGGCGCGCTGAAAAGCGGAAGCGGGGAGGCGGGACGCCAGCAGGACTGCTTCCGGGGCACCAGCCGGACTGCTTCCGGGGTTGCGTCAGAAGCTCCTGGTGCTGTGGCTGCGCGGGACGCCGCTCGCTGCTCCTTGTGTGGCCGAGCTGTCAGCGCTTCCGTCGTTGGGGGTCCCAGTCCCCCGAAAACCCGAAGGCCCCGGGGATCCGGAGCAGCCGCTGCTGGGTGCAGTCGCGACGGCTTGGAGCAGCGCTTTAGAGACGCGGCCTAGAGGAGCCTCCAGGCCTGGTGTTGCAGCAGCTGCTGTTACTGCTGCTGGTGCTGGTGTTGCTGCTGCTGTTGCAGCAGCTGCTGCTGCTGGTGTTGCTGCTGCTGTTGCAGCAGCTGCTGCTGCTGTTGTTACTGCTGCTGCAATTCCTGCAATCCCCAAGAGCCCCCAAATCCCTTTCGCCGGCTTGCAATGGAGGAGATCTCTTTGGCCAACCTGGACACCAACAAGCTGGAGGCCCTGGCGCAGGAGATCTACGTGGACCTCATCGAGGATTCCTGCCTGGGCTTCTGCTTCGAGGTGCACCGGGCCGTCAAGTGCGGCTACTTCTACCTGGAATTCTCCGAGGCGGGCGGCGTGAAGGATTTCGGCCTCCAGCCCGTGGAAGAGAAAGGAGCCCGTCGCCTCCCTCTCTGCTCCCTGCCTGCAGCTCCTGCGAACGGGCCCGATCCACCCCTGCAACGCTCTCCTCCAGAATTCCAGTAGCTGCACGACACCAACCAGAGAGGCTCGAGGCTTGCCAGGACTGGACACAGGCCTCTCCTGTTGGGTTGGAGCAAGTTAGGGAGCTGTGTAGGAAAAGCAACCAGAATCAGGCAAAAGTCACCCGTGGATTGATTGATTGTTCTACCCTGTATTATAAAACCCAGTGTAGAAAATTTAGGAATCTGGATGTATTATATTTTTTTAAATTAGTGTATTGTATTGCCTGGAGCCAGTTTTGGAAAAAGTTGCCCCTCCTGGGTGCGCTGTGCCAGGCGCAGTGGTTTTTCTCTCTCTCCTACACGTGGATGTGCCCAGGTCCATTGGTTCTCAGTCTTTCTGCCTTTGTGGTTCACTGACAGTTTGGATATTCCTGATGGTCAGGCCTTAAATACGGCCTCAGTGGAACTGCTCTAGGTTGCTGAGTCTCTCCAGTGGGCTTAGCCAAGACAAATAATGATTGTGTGTATGAGCTGGCTAATAGCAATTTCAGTTTGGGAAAATTCAAGGAAAAAAAAAATTATCAACTGAATCTGGGAAGGGAAGCTTGGTGGTCTTGACTTCCAACAAGAAGAAATGAACAGGCCCTCATTTCCCCAGGATAGATCATTTGGAGTGACTTCAGTGGAAATGAGGACAAGGGCTTGCGTTTTGCTGAATAGAGCCCTCTTTCTTGTTCCCCACTTTGTGGCATAGGCTTGACGAGTGAACAGCTTGGTTATACAAACAAGCTGAGGATTAACTATGATCTTGGGGAGGTTAGCAGGGTCCTCTGTAACTATGTATGATCTCTCAGACTGCAAGATTTCCTCTCTGGCTATATGATCCTGAGTACATTTTAGCCGAACAGTCCTTTTCCTACATGGTCATGCTAGGTCACTGCCTGCTTCCCATCCGGGAAATGGGATTGAAGAGCATCGTGGTTATAGGGACCAACAAGTTGAAAGCTGAGCCTAGAGAGAGACTTCCAGCTACTGTCATATGAATGGTTAGTTCTAGGCAAGCATAGCAGGATTGAGTTATCTCATTGAATGCCCTTTTCTTTGGGTTGGTGGCTTACAGAACTCTGATATGATATGATATTTTTACTATCACAGCCTCTGCCCCATACAAAGAAAGGGCAGTCCTTTTCACATGGCCCTTTTTTGGGCTGTATTGACAAAAGGAACAGATCCCTGGTTTGAAGTATGGGGTGATCCTCCAGAAATCCCTGGGAAAAGGGAGGATGTGAAATTGTGAGATCCTCTTATTTCTTTATTGAGAGGTTAATACGGTGTAGCTGGGTGGGAGCCCAAGTTGAGCGGTAATGGTGCTGCTTTATTTGAAATGTTTTTTTATCTCATTCTGTGCCCCTTTAGGAGTCCAGCCTCATATCTCTGGCTTGGCTCCATGTTCTGCCCCCGCTCAATAGCTCGTGAGCCTAGGTGCTGCCAATCACCCTTCATGTTGACCAGTTTCCATTCATCTCTTGATGTTCCTGCTTTTGAAGCTGCCTTTTTTTAAGTGTTTTTGTTTTTTAGTGGGAGATCCCGAAGACACTATGTCTCTCTATATTGGGAATAGAATTTGAAGATTTTTTTTTTGTATTGGAAAATATTCAAGTATCTCTCCTATTAGACTCCCTGGCTTGTATGCCTTCTGTGTCTTAAATCATGAGGTATTTTATCTTCCCATCTCCACTTGGTATGGCCTCTTAGGACCCAAGCAGCTAATTAAGGCTGGATGACAAGGATGGATTGGTCTTGATCCAGTTTCTCTAATCCTTGCTGTGCATGCATCCTTCTTTGCCCCATAAAGAGCTATTTGGATTGTTTTGTCCAATGTGGGTTACAGACAATGGTTTCTTTATCAAATAAAGGGCCTCAAGATTACCATATTTTGCTCCTGGAAATTTTTCTGTGTTGGAACCTGATTAGATATTCAGAGATTATGATAACTTTTTAGAAAGTCAACTGCGTTAAAAACTTAAATTTTGGGGTATCTGCCTTTGATTTTTTTGGGCACACAACCCCATTCTTAGGGAAAGAAAGGTCCAAGTGAGTTTCTAGCCTACTTCATATGTCTGGGGAATAGGCAGAATATGCGCTGCTCTTCGCAGAGGAGGTGCAGATTGTGACATTATTCTTTCTTTTATGGCCTTTTAAGTTAAAGGAGGGAGTAGTTTTGTGTCATGGCTAGTTGATTGACATTGCCTTCCCATTGGTTTTTGTGCTCTTATTATCCTGACCCCCCCCCCCCCATTAATAGGGCTATAGTCCCTTCCCCTGGACAAGTATGAGGAGGGCTAAGTCTAACAGAGGCCCTGAGCACTACAACTCCTTTCTCTATCAGGAGAGAGTGCTCCCTACCATATAATTAACAGTGGTTCAAAGCTCCCCTTTTTCCTATCTTTTCTAAGTAGCAGAATTGCTCTCCTTCCCTCCTCTGATAAGTGTATCCGTAGCCCTGTAATTCTATTATGTATCTGAGTGAGTGAGAGAGAGTGAGACTATGTATGTGAGTGTGTGTAAGAGGGGGTCTTTATCATTTCAGTGCTTTGTGACTTTTTTCCTGCACATTAGTTCCCACCACCGCATGCCAAGGGGCTATTGCCTGGCATTATCGCATGCTGGGATCATTGGGGAATATATACTAAAAGTCAACACTGTCCTTCGTTTTGGAGATTTATTTTTACATAAGTAGTCCTTCCTATACAGATTGCTACTAACTGTGTATCCCCCTTGTCCCTTTGGCTGCTGGTATAAATAAATTGCATCTCCATCATTGGTAAACAATAATAAAGTTTTAAAAAATGATTATATTTGGGCTCTATGTTCATCTTTTAATTAAAATTGTGTGTGTATTTTTTCAGGTATTGACATCTTAAAAGAAACCTGGAATTGGTATGAAATCATAGACACTTTCTCCTGAATTGAGTTATATAATAGTAGAAGTCCAACCAGGCTTCTAAATTTAGTCTTGAAAATGCAGCTTTTAATGCCTTTTTGCTTTTTTCCATTGAGTTGAGGTGGTAGCATAAATAGATTATAGGCTTGCCCTGAAATTCCACATGAGAGATGGTTTAGTTTGGAACTGAAAATATCTGAAAGTATATATTTAATTACTATTTTAAGCTCTAATATTCTTATTCTCATAAGGCAAAAGAATCTAAAAATGATGAGGCCTTTTTTAAAGTCAGTTCTTCCTAACCTTTTATTTTACCTGTACACATTCTTTAGTCCTTTCATTTTGTCTTTTAGAATACTTAGATTTTTTTTCTTACCTTCCAGTTTCAGACTCTGACTTTGAACAATTAGAAATCATATGCTGTTCTGTATCACTAATTAAAATCAGGTATTTGCTATAAACAATTCCAAATTTTAAATATTTCCATGAATAAAAATTATTTGAAATGAGAAGAGGAAATACCCAGTTAAGTGGTTCATGAAACCTTCTGGATATCTACAACAAATGGTTTTGTTTCTTATGGTGTAGGTTTAACTTTGAATTATATTTAATTTCCATCTAATTTTTGGAGTAAACTAGGGGAAAAAAAACATTGTACATCTCTGACTAACTCCCTAGTTATTTCACTTTACAGTAGGTAACACAAGTTTAAAAATTTAATAAATGTCTACTTTTGACTAAGACAAAATTACATATGTTCAAGTAAAAGATTCTTAAAAAGTAATAGCATTCCTTGAATAGAGTAGTTGTCTTCTACAGGATTTAAAATAATTATTGCTTTTCTGACTAAATTCCTTCTTTAATTTCCCTGTTACATATGTGAGCACTGTTGTCTCATGTCATGCCCTCCCATTTTTGATATTTTTTGGGAGACCACACCAGGTTACTACTGCCAGTGCTCGTACAGAATGCCAAGAAACGATCTGGATAGACCAAGTGCAAGGCAAGCATCTGCTCTACTGTCTCTCTGCCCTTATTTATGATATTTTTTATCAGTAGCCCCTTGGAATATACAGCCATTTATGAAATTTTCATGTGTGGTTCCCTTGGAATATCTATTGAGTAATTTTTCTCAACCAGGATATTCCTTGGCTGAGAAATACTGGGCTTAAAGTAGTTCCAACTATTTTATGAAATGCAAGTATATTAACATGCAAACTTTATTATATACTTCATTAAATATCTTTATATTAGTCTTTAAAAGCATGCTTAGTGAATTTGTGGTTCTGAGCAACAAGCAGCTTTAACTGATTCCATGGAAGTTTTACTAGGTCCTGGGAGAGTATCCACTCTCATGTGTTCCAAATGGTGCCCATGGGGCTTGATGAAAACATTTGCTACAAGTGATATACTTGCTAAAAGAAATATTCTAAATAAGCCACACACCCTTATATTGCCTGGGCCTCATTGTAAGAATCACCAAAAAGAGGATGAAGTTCATCTTAGAGACAATATATTCAGAGGCAGTGCTACTATATTCCAAGGCAGAATGGTGACTTTGTTGAAGCAATAGATTTTTATATAATCTTATAAGTGGATAGATCGTTTAGGATATAAAAATTATGGTTACCGTAAAATACACGAACACTAATGAAAAGTTTAACAAATTGTTACTTTAAAAAATTTTGTATGTCAAATGTCACTCATCTAAAATGACTTACAGGGAATTATCTTAATAAATTTAGAACTCATTTCTACCTAATACATCCATAATCATAGGAGACAGTAAGAATTGTATATGATATTGCAAGAAATACATATAGGCTAAGTGTTCTAAGAAGATAGATTCTGAAATAGGCAATGATAAACTAAAAACAATGCAAGCTAAAATATCAATCCATTTCATAACTCCTAATTGAACATTTATTCTAGAGTAATGACCAATACTGGAAAAGAATTCCATTGACAACAAAATTGATTAAACTCAGTACCAAATATTAATTTCCAAATATTTGTTGAACATAAGAGCAAATGCAAAATGATTTGTATGTTTTGATAAGTGGTATCAAAATTCATAATTGCTGTATTTATGAATACCTGAAAGCACTCCCTATAAAAATATGGGAAATGAAAGTTCTTAGTCTCTGATGATAAGTGAATAAGTTTAAGAATCTAGGAACATTTCTGATAGAGAAAAGATCTTTGGAGATATTGATAGAAACATTAACTCAAATAACTACATGGATTGGAGTTTCAATATCATCTCTTCAAATATATGAATTGGAAGTAATATTTGACTATATAGATAAATAAATAGATATTATCATGAAGCTTGAGAAATGAATTTAAAGAATTATGTGGAATGTGAGGTGCAAGAATAGGCTAAATGTTTTTGATGAGTTTTACGTTTGATTTTGTTGCACAAACCTGTTTTCTATTTGTAGGATTTTAAATAATTCTGCCATATGACTAAATTGATATAATAGTTACTAGATTGTAAATTGCTCAGTCTATTGTCTTAGAGTAATTGTTCATTTATAAAACTATGAACTATAATAAAACTAAACTTACGGAAAATAAATACCAAATATGTATAACAATATGTTATGAGCTGTAGGAAGGAAGAAAGAAAGGTAAGAAAAGAGAAAGGGAAGAAGGGAAGGAGGAACGGAGGAATGGAAATCTTAAAACTTTCTTTAGAATTCTGCCCACCATGCATTTTATCTCTTGCATATTTTAAAATGACTTGGAAATACTCTTCAATATCAAGTTTACTGGCAGCTTTATTTCTTTTGAAAATATTTTGATAAAATTCTTACTTGTGTCACCACATGAGTGGTGACATGCAGTGATAAAATAAGACTGCTGAGAAAAAAGTGGTATTTCAATAGAAAAAAAACGAGTTAAATGAGTTCATTCACTTGGGGTAAATTGGTTAGAATAGATGAGCATGAAATGTGGATGAATTGTTAGGAAGGATGGAAAGCAACTAAAGCTGATATTTTAGAGTTAGACCCTCTCAGATGAAAAGTCAAAAAGGTGTCAGTTTTCTGTCCCTTGAATATTTAAATTTTTTTCTCTTTTTTTGTTTTTTTTTTTTTTTTTTTTGGGGGGGGGGACACCTGGAAGTTACTCCTGGCTCTGCACTCAGAAGTTGCTCTGGGCTGGCTCGGGTAACATATGGGGTGCCTGGGATTGAACCCAGGTCACAGTGTCAGCTACAGGCAAGGCAAACACCTTATCACCGTGCTATCACTTCAACCCTTGAAACATTCATTGACAAAACCATATCCCTTTAATCCTTATCAGGATCTGTCATAATAAGGAAAATGTCTTTGGATGGTGTTCTTAATTGTTGGAATAAGTCTCCAATTTTATGAAATTAATCAGATTTAATGGAAATAGATTGTAAGCAATTCTAAAGTTGTAATTTCATAGAGAGCTAAGATAACAAGCTTTCATCATTATATGTTTATTCTTAACTTGCAAGATGAAGGACTGTTTTAAATATAGTGACCTCTGCTTATTATCTCTACTTTCTCTTCTGTCCTCTTTTCCTCAGTCAACTACCTCCACTTGTCTAATTTCAAATATAAACAGCTTTGTACATGCACAGACAGGAGTTCTGAGTTTTGACTTTTTTTTTTTTTTTTGCTTTTGGGCCACATCTGGTGACGCTCGGGGGTTACTCCTGACTATATGGGATGCCAGTGGGATCAAACCACAGTTCATCCTTGGCTAGCGTGGGCAAGGCAGATGCCTTACAGTTTGTGCCACTGCTCCGACCCTAGGAGTTCTAAGTTTTAATCAAGACCTTGCTCAGACAAACATTAGTCTGCTTTTGCTCTCACTGCTGAGTGAATTAATAACTGTAATTCAAAGTCTCACTAGCAGACCAGTCAGTAACTTATCTTTTGAAAGTAGATTAGTGTTGGCCTCTTATGTACAACTCAATTTTATTTTTGAGTTAAAACTTTGTTATGTCTGCCTAGTATATTATTCAGCAATAGGTTCAACAATTGATTTAGTCTGCGTGTAATAATTATAAAACATATTAGACTCAGCCTTAACTGCATCAAACCCCAATCAGAATATTTCATCTTTCTGCAAAGTTCTTCATTAATAAGTTAATACGTTTAAATTAAAAGTTTTGATAGTTTCCTTCTGCCTATAAAAATCTAAGGTGTTGCCAAATAACTATACAATGTATTTTATCCCAACATCACAGTTTTTAGCAAATTATCTTGAATATGTGATGAAGTTGTCTTGCCATGTTTAGTGAGTTCCTGCAATTACTCATCTGTGACTATATGTTAAAGTCAGGCTTCAAAATATAAAATTGATGAGAAACAAGTATAAAATAATACCTTAGAATCATAATGCCTTAGTTTTTTTTCATTATTACAAGTTTGATTGCTATAAATGGTAGCACTTTGTTTTATTATTTTAGTCTCCATTTAGTCACAGCAAAATTACAAAGTTATGAGTGGTTTTCAAGCATAAAATGTTTCAACACTGATCCCTTCGCCAGTATCCATTTCCCTCTTCCAGGGCTGCTCCCAAAATCCATTTTCCTTCTATCTACTAGCTTACTTTGATGATAGGCAGTTTTTATTTGTATTGTTTTTTGTTTTCTTTTTAGTTTTCCTCCACCATGGTTGTTGACCACTCTTTCCTATCCCCCAGTCCCCTCATTTCCTACTGAATACTAGTTCTTAAATTCTTTCATCATCAGGGAATATCAACCTATAATTTTTTGTGTGTTTGTGTGTGATTGTGTGTGTGGTATGTTGGTCCATTTTTTTGTATCAGCTTGATTACTATAATGAAGCTCTTTGGGGGGGGGGTGGTTCTGCTTCTTTAATTTTATGAAAGAAACTGAACGGTTTGGCAGTAGGTCTTCTTTTGTTAGAAAGAACTCAATAATGAACCCATCTGGGCCTGAGCTTTTATCTTGGGGTAGACTGTTTTTGCTTTTGTTTTTATGTTTGAAACTTTCATTAAACATCTTGTTTAACAAAATTATTCCTAATACTACTATTTCAGGTAATCAATGTTCCACCACCAGTGTGACCGTCTCTCCACCAAAGCCTCTATTTTCCCACCCACCCTTCCAGCCTGTGCCCTCAGAAGGCACAAAATAATTTACCTTATCATATATCTCACAATAGTGTTACTACAATCATTCTGGTTTGATTTCCTGAGTTTTTTGGTGCTCTTTGAACCTTTGTTGTTGTTTTTCCTCAGTGAGCTTAGTGACCTTGTATGCAAGTTTCCCATCTAATTGGCTGTGCTCCAATGGGGGCTGTCAGAACTGTGACATTAGAAGGAGCTGTGGAACTGAGACAATTCAGTACCTTAGTGTCTCTTGAGGTTAAAATCATGGAACTGTGAAGTTGACACGTTTTTATGCTCAAGGGTGTCATGCGGTGGGGCCCTGGGCCTATCAGCAGTACAGGGATTGACTCACTCCCATCTCAAGAAACCTTCAGAGATATCAGCCTAGAGACCAGTCTTACTCATGAAAATTATCATCAGAGAAATTAGTCCTTATATATGATTATTATTTTGAGACCTACTTTTAAACCAAACTTCCCTCCTTTATGGCTCCAAACTTTGCTGAACTGCTTCCAGTTCTCTCATGCCATCAGCACTATGATTACCTGTGCTTGAAAGCCTGTGGCTAACCCTCAGGGACTTCAATCTCCAGCCTAAATCCTGGCTGGGCTGGAGATGGTATGGGAGCATGGCGGCCATGCACTGCTCCTTTTATGGCTCATTAACCCCAGGCAGCTCCCCACCTGCTCCACATCCCCCAATGCACACACTGACTGCTCAAGGAGCTCTGAGGCACAAAAAGAGGCCGGTCTGGGGGATTCTCAAGCCATAAAGGAATTTCTCATCATGTAAGCATACCTCTCCCAGGACCCCAGAGCTCCACCCAAGGGTGATAATGGTAGATACTAGACATTGTTAATAAGACTGAATGAATATTTTTGCATCCTCTCCACCTCTGATTTATATTTTAAGTGGCTTCCAATGCATATGCTAATATAAAATCCTCCCCTTGATTGTAACAGTTTGGTTGTGACAGTTAATATTTCTACTATTAGAAAAATTATCTGAATGACTTAAGAGGTAAATAGAGACCCAACATTGGTTTAGTAGGCTGCATATATTAAGTTAAGATAGAGTAAGAAAATTAAGCTACTTTATCTAGTAGTTGTATAGAAATACCTTTCAGGGGCCGGGCGGTGGCGCTGGAGGTAAGGTAAGCCTTACCTGCGCTAGCCTAGGAGACGGACCGCGGTTCGATCCCCCGGCGTCCCATATGGTCCCCCAAGCCAGGAGCGACTTCTGAGCGCATAGCCAGGAGTAACCCCTGAGCGTCACCGGGTGTGGCCCAAAAACCAAAAAAAAAAAAAAAAAAAAAAAGAAATACCTTTCAGATCTGCTTCCTTAACAAGACCCAAATTGTTATTGCTAAAGTGACCATACATCTTGGTTTTCTTGGGAAAGTCTTGATTTACAATGTTTTTGTCTTTTTGTTTTGGGGTGTTATTTATAGTATCCCATTATCCTTTTAACAATGTTATATTTGGGGCCAGAATGATAACAACATAGCAAGTACTGGGTAGGGTTTTTATTTATAGTGGCCTGATTTGCTCCCCAGAAGGAGTAAGTCCTGAAAACTGCCCAAAAAATGTATAATGTTTTGGTTAATAAACTAATTGTCTAATATCTGGAGTCCAAGTCAAAAATAGAATAGGCATATTTAATAAAAGAGATTGAAAGCCAAATTCTATGAAGCATGTGAGACCAAGTCTTCAAAGAGAGATTAAACTTTTAAGTATTGTGATATTTTATAATAGTATAAAGGTAATTATAAGCTACAAATCAAATTATAAAATGCATTGACATGCAGTACAAATGTACCAATTTAATAATTGGAGTATCTATAAATATTGAAGGTATGAAAACATTTGAAGCTAGATATTTTTAAAGCTTTATTTGAGTTAAAGAATGGAGAAGACATGAACTTGAGTAATGTAAAAACAAACTATTATTTTATATTCTAAAAGTTTTTTTAGGGGCAGCACTTGTGAGTGAAATCAAATTGTCTATACTCAACTTGAATTCCATTGCTCTATATGACTACCTCAAAATGCCTTAAACACTTTGAAATATGGGGTCCATCCATGTGGAGATGACTAAATAATAAACAATTCTTGTAGAAGATAACACATGCACAAATATTATCACAATGCACAAATATTATCAGAAAATAATACTAGAGTGTTTATGCAAGCTGTTTTCTATATTTATCTCATAGTCACAGTTCTTGGATAGAAAAATATCTTAGGTCTTAAAAGTTTTGTTACTGATGGACCCAAAATGCTACATACTTGTGCTATTTAATACAATTTTCTATAGATGATAGGCTATTTTATTCTTGTAGAACATTCAATAGTTTTGACAGTTTTCCCATACTATCCAAAAGAGGAGTAAGAGAAGTTTGTCCAGGTTTATAATCATGTGTAGAAATCTTTATGTCTATTTTGAGACCCATATATCCAGTTCTTATTTCAAAAGTATTCTCTTGAGTATCATGCTGATATTCTGTATTCAAGATAGAAAAAGAAAACATATATCAATGGCCTTATTATCAGATTTTTAAAAAGTATTGCAGGTATTGTTTAGTATTTTGGTATATGGCCATTTATTAGATCTTTAAACCAATATTACGGTAAATTTCAACTAATTTTTAAGAAACAACACAAAAATATTGCCATCAATCTTCTGAGCAATGAACATCATCATCTAACTTTAATACAAATACATCTAAAAACAATGTCTACTACATGGTTAAATTCCTTATTTTTTTTAGAAATTCATTTTATGGCCAGGTAAATGGAAGCTATTCTGATATTATATGATTTAAAGATGTACAGTTATATATAAGTATATGTATATATAAAATATACAAATCTCTGTTCAAGAGAAACATTGCTTGTGTGATGTCTAGTCTTCAGAGAGCTTGACTGTACAAATACACTGAGAGCAGATGTCATAATCCACAAAATCTCTGTCTACACAATTGTAAAATTCTTCAGAATGCTCAGATGATTCCGGTAGAACTACATATATTTTCCATGTTCCTGAATTCTTACTTTTTGGGGGGTTGTTTTGTTTTGGGGTCACATTCAACTGTGCTCAGGAGTTACTCCTGGCTCTGAGCTCAGAAATCGCTCCTGGCAGGCTCAGGGAACCATATGGGATGCCTAAATTTGAACCAACATCTGTCCTGGATTGGCTGCTTGCCATCTATGCTATCTCTCTGGCCCCTGAATTCTTACTTTTTACAAGTTGTCAGCAACCAGTATTTAGGAATCTTAAGTTCTTAACTTTTATTCTCATTCATTATGAATAGGAAGGTCTCAAAGATAATACTTGGGATATGGACAACAGATTGTGACTTTCCTTTTAATTTTGGGTACCTTTGAGTCATTATTCTGCTTCCCACCACCAGTCTCAAATATTAAATCACTATTGCTTCCATTGTTAGTAGAGCTGAGCAAACACTTTATGGAAGTAAGAACCATTTATTCTAAAACAGCTCTTTATAAAGTATAGTATTTTCCTACACTCCTTATAAAGTGTAGAATAAATCTGAATTTAAGTTTAACATGAACTGATGCCACGTATATTTCCCAGGACAATACCTGGCACATACAAATGTTTCATAAAATGTGAGAATGCATTTGCATGCCTATATTTATGGCAGCACTATTTACAATAGCCAGAAACTGAAAACAACCAAGACTCTCGACAACAGATGAGTGGCTAAAGAAACTGTGGTACATAAACACATGGATATTATTCAGCTATCGGGAAAAAAGAAGTCATGAAATTTTCCTATACGTAGATGGACATGGAAACTTTGAAGCTGAGTGAAATAAGCCAGAAGGAGAGAGATAGGCACAGAATAGTCTCACTCATCTGAGGGATTTAAGAAAAATAAAAGACAGTATGTAAATAATAACCAGAGACAATAGAGATGAGGGTTGTAAGGACCATCCCATGATATGAAGCTTACCACAAAGAGTGGTGAGTGCAGTTTGATAAATAACTACAATAACAACTATCATGACAATGGTAGTGAGTGATAGAAATAGAGTGTCTCAAAGACAGGAAGAGGGTGGTGATGAAGGAGATAGGGGTCATTGGTCATAGGAAGGTTACTGTGGTGAAAGGGGGTGTTCTTTTTTATGACTGAAACCCAACTAAAAACATGTCTGCAATTATGGTGCTTAAATAAAGTGTTATTTAAAAACTAAATTTTGAGATATATTGAATCAAAAATATTCTATTCTGTAATTCAGAGAAAAATGACTCCTTTTTTCTTGGTAAAGAGAAAATAATTATCATTTTAACTATAAATTGTATCTTCTACTTAGATATTTTGTATTCTAGGGTATATTTTCATTATTCTTCAGAATTAAATAGTTCAATCCACCTCCTCACACACACACATAAAAATTTGAAAGGATATTTGAGCCTACATGCTAATACATGCAGTATTTCGACAATATTTACATCACTCTAAATGTCCACAAACAAGTGATTGAAAAAATCTGTGGTATATTTTTATGAAGTATACTCAGTGGTGTACTTCAGTATCATTAAAAAGGAAAATAATTGGAACTTAAGAATTGTAAAAGAAAGGATTGGAACTGATAAAGAGGGTAGGTTGCTGTGCATGTAGCCTACTAAGGTTTTACTTCTTTCACCCCAAGTTGTCTCATAACCACTATCAGGAGTGATGTGTGACCACAGAATCAGAAGTAAGTTCTGAAAACTTTCAACTGTGGCTCCAAAACAGTCAAAATTATGCCATATGAGACAACTAGAAGTAAATTGGAGTGAATTTACAAAATGATATCAAAAATGAAGGACAATTATTAAGTTTAACTGACGGTTTAATTATATGGATTATTGAAGAAAATTCATAAGAATACTGTCTCAGATTCAATAAAAATTTAAGTGCTACAAGAGGTAAAGGGGAAACATGGAAAGATGAAGGAATGAGAAGAGGGAACTTTTATATCATCATATGGTACTGAAACTATGATTATAACCAGAGTGACATTTACACACATAAAGAGGTGTCAAGCGAAATACATAAAATCATAACCTTTAATTATTATTTTTTATTTTCAATATCTTTGATACCTGTAATAGCTCCTGTTTTCAAAAAATTCAAAATCTCTAAGAATGATGACATATAAAATTTTCCTTGCTCCATTTAGGATCTCTTGCTCCTTTATTAAAAACTAGGTGGTTGTATGTCTGGGGAACCTTCTCTGAGTACTCAAGCCTATTCTACTGATCTGAGGGTCTGTCTTTATTCCAATATCATACTGTTTATATAACTATTGCTTTGTAATACAGCTTAAAATTGGGGAAAGTAATGCCTCCAAAATTCCTTTTCCCAAGGAGTGCTTTAGCTATTTGAGGGTGTTTATTGTTCCAAATGAATTTCAGAAGTGTTTGATCCACTTCTATGAAGAATGTCATGAGTATGTTTAGAGGAATCGCATTAAAAATGTACAATGCTTTTGGAAGTATTGCCATTTTAATGATGTTGATCCTGCCAATCCATGAGCAGGGTATATGTTTTCATTTCCAGGTGTCCTCTCTTATTTCTTGGAGTTTTATAGTTTTCTTTGTATAGGTCCTTCACATCTTTAGTCAGGTTGACTCCAAGATATTTGAGTTTGTGTGGCACTAATGTGAATGGGGTTGTTTTCTTAGTGTCCATTTCTTCCCTATCATTATTGGTGTATAAAAAAGCCATTGATTTTTGTGTGTTAATTTTGTAGCCTGCCACATTGCTATATGTATCTATTGTTTCTAGAAGCTTTTTGGTAGTCTTTAGGGCTTTCTAAGTTGAGTATCATGTCATCTGCAAACAGTGAGAGCTTGACTTCTTCCTTTCCTATCTGGATTCCACTTGCAAAAAAGCAAATTCAGACCCCCAGCTAACACCATGTACAAAGGTAAAATCCAAATGGATTAAATACCTTGATATCAGATATGAAACTATAAGGTATATAGAACAACATGTAAGTAAAACACTCCATGACATTGACACTAAAGGCATCTTTAAGGAAGAAAAAGCACTCTCAAAACAAATGGAAGCAGAGATAAACATATGGGACTATATTAAGCTAAGAAGCTTCTGCATCTCAAAAGAGATAGTTCCCAGAATACAAAAGCCACCCACTGAGTGGGAGAAATTATTCACCTAATACCCATCAGATAAAGGACTAATATCCCAAATATACAAGGTAATGATAAAACTTAAAAGAAAAAAACATCTAAACCCATTAAAAATGGGGAGAAGAAATGAACAGACACTTTATAAAAGAAGAAATGCAAATGGTCAAAAGGCACTTAAAAAGATGCTCCACATCATTAATCATCAGGGAGATGTAAATCAAAACAACTATGAGGTACCATCTCATGCCACTGATATAGGCACACAGCACAAAGAAAAAAACAAGCAGTACTGGCGGGGATGTGGAGAGAAACAAATTCTTTTTCACTGCTGGTGGGAATGCCGTCTAGTCCAACCTTTATGGAAAGCCATATGGAGATTCCTCAAAAACTGGAAATTGAGCTCCCATATGATCCAGCTATACCACTCCTAGGAATATACCCTAGGAACACAAAAATACAATACAAAAATCCCTTCCTCACACCTATATTCATTGCAGCACTATTTACCATAGCAAGACTCTGGAAACAACCAAGATGCCCTTCAACAAATGAATGGCTAAAGAAACTGTGGTACATATACACAATGGAATATTATGCAGCCGTCAGGAGAGATGAAGTCATGAAATTTTCCTATACATGGATATACATGGAATCTATTGTGTTGAGTGAAATAAGTCAGAGGGAAAGAGACAGACGCAAAATAGTCTCACTCATCTATGGGTTTTAAGAAGAATGAAAGATATTTTTGTAATAATTTTCAGAGACAAAAGAGAGGAGGGCTGAAAGTACAGCTCATGACATGAAGCTCATCACAAAGAGTGATGAGTGCTGTTAGAGAAATAACTACATTGAGAACTGTCTTAACAATGTAAATGAATGAGGGAAGTAGAAAGCCTGTCTACAGTCCAGGCAGAGGTAAAGTGGGGAGGAGGGAGATCTGGAACACTGGTGGTGGGAATGTTGCACTGGTGAAGGGGGATGTTCTTTACATGACTGAAATCATACAACTACATTTATATTTGTAATCATGATGTTTAAATAAAGATAAAAAATTGTATTTTCCTCCATGTCTGCACAAGAGGCCTATGCCATAGACTCGTGTCATACAAAAGAGAGACCCAACTAACAGGGAAAACTCATGGATATGCTGACCCTTCAGCTGATTACACTGGGGCCCTTCAGAGGGTCCCTATGGGCCAGACCTGTCACTATATAAAACTCATCAGCCCAGCATGGCAGATCTTCAAGTTTGTGTACCTTGTGGCCTCACAGCACCTCCATCATTTTATTTCTAATTTTCCAGTATTAATATGCAAAATATTAAGTAAATTATTTCTACCTGCCAAGGGGCAGGCCTCGGAGATTTTTGAAACTGGTGACTACTATGGAGGGAAAGTTACATTGGTGGTGGAATACTGAATGCCAGAAATAACTTGAATAACAATATAAACCACAATGTCTAAAAATAAATTTAATTATCTTTGAAAGTATAGCAGTCTACTATTCGCCTTTTTTATTTAGTGCATTATGAATTTAAACAGCAAAATGTGGTTTATTTTTTGCAAAATGCTAGTGATACAAATGAACATTCATCTCATGACTTCCATTTTCTAAGAAGTACCTCTGCAATTAAAGTTTGATAATTTATTTCTCTTTTTACAAAGGCAGTATTAATATGATCACAACTTTTGTAGAAACTAAAATGCTAGGTTAATGGTATATATTACTATATGATAATGTTGCCACACTTTTACATTTAATCCTCATAGAGGAATACATTTATAGTCTCATAGCTTTATATAGCAAAAGAAAAGTTTATAATAAAACCTAATCCATCAACAAAGCACCTAACAAATATTAGAGAGCCACAATTAAATTAAGCCATTGGAACAAATGCTAGCTTTAAAACATTTCTTTGTCTGCATAGCTCAATATCTCACTGCTTATTTTTTGTTGTAGTGCTTGCTGAAATTAAATTCATCCCAAAGTCTTATCAACTTTGATACAATCTATTTTTGCTATGCTGAAAACTGAATAGATTTTCAATAGTATTATTAACTTCTTTCAGTTGACCAAACAATAGTGGTCAAATCCCAGGTCTGCTTAGAGCATCAGATAATTTCATGTGCTAAAAGATAGATTGAAAAGGAATTTTTTCTAACAATTTCTTTTTAGAAGAGTTCACACAATGGAAACATCTTCTTTAAATTTGAGAACACAATTTACTTGTTAAGGAAATAACAACTAGATTATAATTATTTAAGTATAATTTTAAATACCACTCACAGGCCTGCAGTGATTTGAGTCTTTGTTTTTAATTCTGTGGTTTTGCTACAGGTCAATCAATTACTGACAGCTCTAAGAAATCAGTGAAATGGTTTTCAAGTGTCATTTAATGAAAAGACTCTGATTCATAAAAGGAACATAGAGAGATCAAATAAATTGATTATGACATCTCAAAGAAAACTAGAATATAGTTAAAACCTCGAACTAGGAATAAGGCATATATGAAATATGTATTAGACTCCATCCAAAAAATAATGTGATTATTGACAAATCACCTCGCAAATGTAGTTTTTCTCTTATATTAAAGGATAATAATTTTCAAATTTTCACAGACAGCCACGCTGTCTGAATTGATTAAAGTCACAGATATAACACAAGGTTTTGAAATACCGATATTTAAAACTTTGTGTTTAAAACACCAAGTTTATAAAAACACTGTAATTTTTAAACAGTCCTTGTCATTTGATCAATCAATGCATGTTTAAAATGTCAGGTGATTGTTCCCTGGTCACTAATACCTTTAGCAAGAGAGATCTAGCAGAGAGTATCCTTCTATTTCATAAGATGCTATCTGGTTTTTTTTTATTTTAATTCAACTCAAGATACATATCAACTATATTTTTTTATTTTGTTGGTTTGGCTTGATTTTGGAATGTCACACCTGACTGTGTCCAAGGTTATCTCCTGATTCAGTGCTCAGGTATAACTCCAGGCCATGCTTAGGGACTAAATGTAGTGATAGTGCTGGAGATTCAAACTAGTGTGCAAGGCAAGTGACTTATTCCCTGTACTATCACTCCAAGCCTTCAATTACCAATTTTTGAAGAAAATAGTTACTCTGTGTACTTGCTATTATTTGGGTGGGGGGGTGAACTTAGACAAGCATCTAAATATTGCGGTGGTTCAAAGTAAGATTGTCTTCCTGTGATTATAAAATATTTTATAAGGTTTTCTTAAAAAAAAGTTGTTCAATGATTATAGTAGACCATTTTGTTCTTAAAATTTGTTTTTAAAGTGCATGTACAATGTTGTAGCATAATTGCAAAATAGTCTTTACTTGGTGAGCTGTGTAAAGCATCAAAGAGAGCTTACAAAGAAATCACATTTCTACCTTTTATTAATTAGGCACTTAGTTTATTCCAAAATATTTTCACACTGGTGTCAGTGTAAAATGACAGTGCCTGTTATTATAATACTAAATTTTATCAAGGCATAACAATTTTAATTTTTTGTAAATGTAAATTAAAAGAACAAAAATGTATTTTATAATTTAGATTAATTTTCTTTTGTTTTTATTTCTTTATCTCTATGGATATTATCTATACTGGCTATATTTTTAATAAACCACTTTATTATCACTTAGAACTATGAGATGACATTGGCCTTGTATGATAAGAAAATGTAACACAAAACCCAGGTTTTGTAAAAACAAATGCTTTCTTATATTTTGTCTAATCAAAGTATTGAATATTACATGACATTTGTTTAATTATGATCCTATATTGCACAATTTTTATTTACCAATAAGTCAAGCTATCAATTCAAATAATGTTTCATTGGCCAGTGTGGTGGTTCAGTTTGTCTTGCATGTACCCAACTGGTTTCAATTCCAGGCATCCAATACATACTTCCAAGTCCTGTCAGGTGTTGCCCTCAAAAAAAAGAAAAGTTTCATGCTAATCTCACTTAAATTTTGGAACTACGTATCAATCATGTACTTTCATGTTAAACTTTAAAATCAAGGGAAATCTAGGGGATCTCATTCACAAATGTACACTAATTATATATATATATATATATATATATATATATATATATATATATATATATCATTTTTATACATGTAAAGAGTAAGCAGTGCAGAGTCTGGGTGACTCCTGGCAACACTCACCTCTTCACAAGGATCTGATGGTTTGGCTATTTCTCAGCATTGTGGTAGTTAGACAAACACATGAAGCTGGAACTCAAATTTGAACCTCACATATGCCAAACATATGGTCCAGCCCTTTAAGCCATCCCAGTCTCCTATGAATGAAATTTTTACTATAGCATAATTTGTGCTACATAATCCATTCATTCAATCACAAATACTGTCTTATTCCATTATTTTTGTCTTTAATAACAGAATGCAGATATTTTTTTTAATTTTAGTCTTTCTTTTGTGAGGCTCACCCAGCTCTGTTTGGGCTTACACCTAACTCTGTACTCAGAGGTCACATCTGGTGAAATTGGGGGGCTATATAGAACACCAAGAATTGAAACCAGCTCAGAAGCATGCATTTTATTTCAATTATACTGTTTCTTTTTTGCTTTAATAAATAAATTATAAATACTCTCCAAATAAGATAATACACAGAATACTCTTTTATTTAAAAATTCATGTCTATGTACACTAAATGTATAATATTTTACCTCTATACTATAGCTTCTCTGTTCAAAGAAGAAACAATTATAACCAGTTTGTCACCACTCAGTATTTCTATATATTGAATATATTGAAATTACTATTTATCTGAAGGCTTTATCTGATCAACAATTGGCTTTCTAAGCATCTTAATTGGTGCTATATTTATCTTTTTATGGCAATCTCTTAATATCTAGTACTATTGATATTAACTGCAAGATAATTATATCACTTAGGACTTCTATCCTAAAGACCTGCAGAATTTTGTGTGAGGAGGTGGTGGTAACTAGATGTGTAGAGTGCTAATGTATTATACATATCCTTTTTTTAACAGAGAAGAAAAAAAGGTGTTTGTTTATTGGGGTTTTCTTTTGTTTTTCCAGATATGACTTCAGAAAAACTGGCAAAGGTTTATTTAAAATAAACTATGTATAGCATAAAATCTCTGAATTGGGGCAGTCTGAAGTGAAATACGTGCCCAGACATGGCAGCAGTAGTAGGGAGAGGCTGAAAATGCTGTTTTATGAGAAAAAGTATAGGTACTCTAATCTCATCTACCTCTAATTCTACTTGTATGAATTTCTCAGTTTAAGTCATTTCCAAGGTTTAACAAAATAACTGTATTCTTATTTATAAATAAAAAGGAAGAAAATAACATTTCAGAGAGACTCATTTAGCAATTTTCTCATGATCTTTGACACAACCCATAGAAAAGAGTACAATTCAATGACAACAGAATTACTTTTTTAAATCATGTAAATATAATCTTAGTTCTTGTTCTTGTGGAACTTTTGTGTTTTTTCATATTAGACAAATTTTCTGATGTTTAGTGTTTCCATAAATATAATGGAAATATAAAATAGATTTTCTGTGTTAGTTTTGTATATAAATTTTACTACAAAAGGCAGAAGGGCTAAGCATGTGTTTTGTACGCAGAAGCTCTGAGTTTGAGCCTTTACAGCAGTAGGAATCACCCCAAGCACAGAATCAAGAGTGGCCTTCAAGTACTATGAAGCATGACTTTGCAAAACAAGAATAAAATTCACAAAACATTCACAAAACACACTTACATTGGATTCACTAAAACTAATAAATGGCTGTCCTTTGGTGTATCAGAAATATCTCTGTACTGAGTTCCCTCACTTTATGTTATCAGCCTGCTAAATACAAGAGACCTGTAGCAGAGACTTCCAGTCTGAGATTCTGAAGAAGAATGTATGGATATTTAGTATGGGAGCACATCAAGATTTACTGGGAGTTGATTCATGAGGAAATATTAGTATTATGGTCTAAAGTATTGTCCTCTCAAGACCTCAGTATAAGAATGTGACATTAGTATTTGGACTTTTCAACAGGTTGGGTTAAAATGAGATATTGCAGGTGAGTCTTAATCTAATAGGTTGCTATTTGGGCAAGTAGAATGCTGGAAAGAGACTTCCAAGAGGGACATGTATCTGAGAATTCAGTGAGAAGATAGCCATCAACAGAGGAAAGAGACCTCTATGGAAATCAAACCTGCTGACACCTGGATCTTGGCTTCTGAATATTCAGTAAATAAATTTATGCTTAGTCACTGTCAGTCCTATTTTGTTATACTAGTCCCAATTGGGATTATACTGAAGATGGGTTATTGTTAATTTATAAAAATTCATACCATATTGTCTAACTTATAAATGTTATGTATCTATGGTTAATGAGAATACTGTAGTTACCAAATGTATCTGGAATGAACTTAATTTGATTTTGATTTAGTTATTAACCCAGATAATATTTAATAACACAATATCCTAAAAACTACATAGGTTAACAAGCTTAGAAATGAAGTTGCCAAATATTGTCATAATTTCTTATTGGTGAAAAGCTAGAAATGGTCTTTTTAACGAAAATTTAAAGACTAGCTATCTGAAAGTAAAATAAAAGGCAGAGCCTCTGAAGCCAAGAAAATCCCCTGGGACTATTCGATACAATCAGATATAGACAAAAATTGGTCATGAACAAGAATAAATCTGTGAATTAAGTATGTTGTCTAGCTTTTAGAATTGGAGTTATCTTTCCTCTCCTCTGATTGCCATTTTGGTAACATTTAACTTCCACTCATAAATTACCATATTCCAAGTAATGTTCCTTTTTATTTATTTATTCATCTAACAAATAGTTGTGGATCTTATCCTATATACCTTTCACTACTACTGTTCTAAATTCTGGAATGTCTGAAGTAGTACAAGATGAATCTTTTACAATATATATAAATTGGCAATCTTGCTAAGTTCACTTCTTAGCATTCTTAGCATCGTCATTATTCCTGGACCACTCCACCCTTACATCTTCATATCTCATTGTTATATTGTTCTATCCTCTCCCCACATTAATTGAGAAAACCTGAATGGAAAGTATGGCAGCAGTCTCTGAACTATACAACCAAGTCTTAACAGAGAAAAGGAAGAGTTTTATAACTGAAATTATAGTTAAAAAATTTAGAAGACAGAACTGATTTACACAGTGTAGGTGTGTTCTATTTTTCTATTTCTGTCTCTCTTATTCCTGTCACTTTCCCAACTCTCTTTTCAGGAAGGCTGGAATTACTTATTGAAGTAATAAAACACTAAACAGTTGGATTCTGGAAGTGTGGGGGATGTTTAGTGGTTAGGGGCATATATGTTTCATACACAAGAGCCAAAAATCAGTCCCTAGCACTGCTGGACACTGATGCATGTGGTCCAGGTGATACCTGAATTCCATGGGTGTTTCACTTGTGTTCCTAAACATTTACACCTGAGCTGTACGTGTCCAATTGGGCCACATGCTGAATTATTTGGTCTGAGTAGCTGAGTCTAATCCATAGAATACCTCAGCACCACTTGATGAGTACTTGCACACACAATCATGAATGAGCACACAAGTATGTGCAAAAGATGGATTCTGGGACAAACTTGCAATAATTGTGTATCATTTAACTTTTATAAAGCTAAAATATCTTTTTTTCACCATATTACTGTAGTAACTGAATAATAATCATTGAATAATTTAATTTCTAAAATAAGCTTTCTCTTACTACATATATTTATGATGTTACTATAAGTAAAATCAACTTCTTTCTTTTCTGCTTCACTAATATTTTCTGCTTATTTTTACCTACCTTCATTTCATGAATTTTGCTCATGCCCTTCTCTGTCTACTCCTAAGACCACCTGTGAGTCAGAGGCAAAGATACCTGAGTATTGCAAGGGGGACAGCATGTAGTGAGACTATTATGGACTTCTATCCAAAATGTCCATCACCTGTGAATGAATAATATTATCAAAGCCTAAGCAAAGTTTACAAGGCTCACCCATGTTGCTGAGGAAAGGCTGCATTTGCTGAAGATAGTTCTAGAAGTAAAAAAAATTACATATATGAGACACCAGAAACTAAGGAAATAAAATATTGTGTAAATAGAAAGTAAAATAGAAGTAAGATTTTAAGTTGTTTCTATGGCCCCTTCCACAAAAAAAAAAATTATGTTTCTACAGCTGAAGGCAAAAAACAGCTGCATTATCTGTAGTCCACTGAATGGTATTTACTCATTAACATTTTACTCATGTATGCACTTCATTTTGATGCAATTTTTCTGTACAACCAGCCTGAATCATTTGCAAGATATTTAACAAAAATGATGGGAATGCTTAGTTACATCTGTTCATCATTTTGTTCACCATATTTTTGCATAAATTTAGCATGGGCTTAAACTACCACCATTATTTTCCTCTTCCTTTTCCTTCACTGTTCAAATCTGCTTGCCAAAATTTATTATTATTTAGGTATGCCATCATACCACCACCCTAGAAATCATATCAAAAACAGCAAAGTAAAATTGAGAACTTGTTTTTCTAAAACTGAGTCCCTCCCTAAGATAACAATTCACAGTTGTTGACAAAACAAACAACTTTAATAATGAAAAGAGACACTTGGTTTTACCTATACATATGCAGTTTAATTTGCTTCTTCCTTATTAGAAATCTCATGAGCATTTCTCCGCCACCCTGTTCCCTGTTATAAAAACAACTTGGCAAGCACAACAGTTCTGTTCATTCTCAGTTTAATATACAATTTCTCATATACACAAAGGGGTGAAATGGTTTCTAAAAACATTGGCTGGTAATGATGACAGTCGAATCAGGTACTCTCTTCATACTTATCTCTTCAGTGGAGAGTATAATAAGGTCATCGGGATTATTGAAGTTGACAGAGCACCAAGCTCAGATTAATTATATCATAGAATTCAGGAGGAATTATAAAAAGCAACAATACCGCCTCTGGCAAGTGCATATATTTTTTTATAGTTCTCTAAGGAGCTTTCCTTAATATATTATTATAAAATGATTGAAGTTGGATAACGTAATTTATTTGTTTATTTTCAGATATAGATTTGGAAAGATAAATTATTGAGAGAATAAAAATTCATTATCACCAGTTCTGAAAATAAACATTGAAATATTTTAAATAAGGAAAGAACACTTGGGGATAATATTCAGCATGTGCCAGACATATTTAATCATTGAAATCTTAAATTCTTAAGAAAACTAACACAGAATTATTTTTTACAGAATTATTTTTATAAAATTTTAATGAGGTTGAAATAAGTTGATAAATATTCCTCACAACTCTTCAGAGTTCATTACCTAAGTTTCTTTTTTTTTGGGGGGGGGGAGTGCACAACCAGCAGTGCTCAGGGATAACTCCTGGCTCTAAACTCAGGTATAATAACTGACAGAAGTTGGAAGAGCATATATGCTGTCTGGAATCAAATTCAGATGAGTTGCATGCAAAGTAAGGGCCCTACATGCTGTTCTATCTTGGCAACCAACCTAAGTTCCAATCAGTTTTTTACATATGAAAAACCAAAGCATTGCTTTTCAGTAGTTGCTGTGTTCCATAAAGAGACATTTACATAAAAACTCATATTGACCATGTTTGCACCAGGAGAGCTTCAAACAAGGCTTCTCAAACAAAATGTAAAGTGAACCATGAAATATGGGTATACCGACCATGCAACCGAGAACTGACAATCTCAAGAGGAGAGGGCAGGCCAAGACCACACCCTGTCAAAGCCACACCTGCTATAACCATCACCCAGAATCACCATTTTGCAGATGGTCTGGCCCCACCATCCCTCTAGGATTCTCTGGGGATACCAATCTGACCAAACTTTAAGTATGCTAGTTTGGGGGTTGATATCACCAGGGCATTTTGAAGCGAGTGCAGATATCCTCCTCCATTTATATACTTTTTTTTTCCATAAGACTGGACAGTTGAGAACATGCTTTACCCAAAAAAAAGTCACAATATTATTAATAGTGCTTTGAAATGCTTATTTATTTGATGCTACCATCTGTATAAGAATACACCAATTTAACCGAATGGACAACTAATAAGAAGAGCTTACTAAATTTTCTGCTATTGTATTAATGACTTCATTAGAAATAAAACAGGGGCCAGAGAGATAGCATGGAGGCAGGGCATTTGCCTTGCTTGCAGAAGCAAGTTGGTTTAAATCCCAGCATCGCATATGGTCCCAGAAGACTGCCAGGAGTGATTTCTGAGCATAGAACCAGGAGTAACCCCTGAGCGCTGCTGGGAATGATCCCCCCCAAAAAAATAATTTTGACATGTGCTTGCTACTGTACATTTTCTTTTTCCTTTCTTTTGTTTTTAAACTTTCTTCTTTTTCTTTATTTTTTTTCTTTCTATTTTTTTAAAATAGCTTTTCTCTCACTTACCTGGAAACAAAAGTTTTATGGTCAACTATGTCAACTATGTGATGCACTTTCTTTAACTAAAGTAAAAAGGAGAGAAAAAAAATCATGTTTAACAGTCATATTGAGTATATTCTTTAAATTATATAAACATTAAATATAAAGGTATATGCTCAAGATTTTAAAGATACTAAGAATTTAGGAAAACACTTATATTTAGGTGCTTATATTTGGGAGTAGTGCAGCATAAGTAAAACATCTTTAAAGGAGGAGGGAGCAAAGAGATAGCACAGCGGTAGGGCATTTGCCTTGCAAGCAGCCGATCCAGGACAGACCTTGATTCAAATCCCAGCATCCCATACAGGTGCCCCGAGCCTGCCAGGAGCGATTTCTGAGCACTGAGCTAGGAGTAACCCCTGAGAGGCACCAGTGTGACCCAAAAACAAACAAAAATAAGTAAAATGGTATGAAAGCTGAGTAAAATAGATCTGAGTTCCTTTCATGCATGCACAGCTAGTACACTATGAACCCTGACACGACATAATACTCCCTTAGATGTGGTCCTGATTGCCCCAATATTATTTCACTGGCCCAAGCATTGAACCTTAACCTTGAACCTGGTTGGCAGAGTATCTCCAGGAGTGCTTCCTGGGTCCCCTGAGAGCTGCTTGAGAATCCCCCTATTCTGATAGCCTACATCATCATATTTATCAAAACCCAGAAATATATGAACCATTACAGTTTTTATTACTAAAATCCATTAAGATGTATAATCAGACAAAATAAAAAAGGCTTTGTGAACAATTAGAATTTTGTTTTGTTTTGTTTTTGTTTTTGTTTTTGGGCCACACCCGGTGATGCTCAGGGGTTACTCCTGACTATGCGCTCAGAAGTCGCTCCTGGCTTGGGGGACCATATGGGACGCCGGGGGATCGAACCATGGTCAGTCCTAGGCTAGCGCTGGCAAGGCAGACACCTTACCTCCAGCGCCACCGCGCCGGCCCCACAATTAGAATTTATTTAAAAAAACAATTGGGTAGTCTTCAGCCAGCCAGCTCCAGAGAACCACTCTGATCTCAAAAGAGATGTCAACCAATCCATGAAAAATTATGGGTACACTGGCAATATCTGGATGAGAAAACTGCTAAGTTCCGGTCTTGCTAAAGCCATGCCTGCCACATCCATAATCCACAATTCCCTCTTCACCCTATAGCCCTGCTTCACCAATTTTCTAAAATTCTCTTCAATAGATGCCAATCTGACCCAAATTCTAGGTATGCTGATATTTGGGCTGATATCACCAGGACTTTACTGAAGTGAGTGCAGCCACTCCTTAACCCCTTCCCTCTTCTAGTACTTCTGGCAGCCCAAAATATGCTCCACAAATATCTTAGTATCAGCAATAGTTCTTGGAATTTCTGGGCTTTTCGCAGCCACATAGCAACTGCATTATTATTTAATACTGTAATTTTTATAGAAGCATACTAATTTAGATTCCATTGTGTAGTCAACAATGGTTGACATAAACTAATGTTCAGAAACAAATGAAGTAACAGAATGGTTAGACAGCAAAGAAAAGTTATCAAATCTTCTGACAATGACTTAATGATCTTATTGAAGCACAGTAATTTTTACAAATTTGCTTGCCTCTGTATTTTTTTCCTTTATTTTCTCTTTCTTATCATTTTTCTTTTTTTCTTTTAAGTAATTTTGCTCACAGTTATCTGGAAACAAATGTATTATGATCAATAAGGGCTCAGGAGCCTTGGTGGTATTATGAAAGGACAAAACTAATTATTTAAGCCACAGAGTCAACAACAATAAAATCACGAGACCCAAATTTTAATAACCAAACCTAAGAACAGGCCTGTCATGATGGCAAACTGAAGCAGGGAGTGTTGAGATTATGGATTCTGAGCACCTTAGTAGGGGAAGTTGTCACTAGTGGTGGAATTGGTGCTTAAATATTGTATGTATAAAACTCAACTGCAAGCGACTTTCTAAATCACAATGCTTTTAATAAATAAATACAAAAATGGAATTGGTCCTCAGGTCATACAAAATGCTTGTCACTGGATGTTAAATGAGACTATGCCTAATATTTTGTAAGAGCATAACTAATTGAGGCTAAAAATGTCAGGATAAATCTAAAAAAAGAGAGCTAGAGAAATAGTGCAAATGTTGCCAACCCTGGTTTCATCTTCAGAACCACACAGAGTTCAGACTGAGCATTGAGCACACAGCCAGGAGTAAGCCCTCAGTTGTGTCACGTGTATCTCTAAAACATCAACAAAAATTTAAAAAATAGCACATTATCTATGATCTCAAAAAACAAACAGAAAAATACAAGTATGCCCCAGGGAAAATGTCTTATATTGACTCTGTAAAAAAAAAAAAAAAAGAAACCTAAGGAGAATTTTTCTGATGAAAATTCAGGAGAAAGTCATTTGAAATAAAGGGAGTGAAATGACATGTCAAAGATTTTTATTCTATGATGATTCAGCACAAATGATAAGCCACAAATGATAAGAAGGGTAAGTTTTAAATTGAATTTAAGAGAGAAGTTTAGATTTAGGCATTTTATTATCTGAAATAATGTCTAAATTATAGGAGATCTTTGAACTGTTACCCAGGAGCAGAAAGGGGACTTTCAAAAAGTACGATGAACTAATCTAGCATCCAGCCCTGGTGATCTCAAAACCATGAACTGAATAGTGATGCATTGCTAGGTTCAACACTAACTCAGCAGACCTGCACAGCAGAGCCAAGTATCACTGGTAGTGACCCCTGACTGCCAACACTGCTGGATATGGCTTCACTCCCTACCAACAAAAAAGTATATCTAAGGATAAATATTAAGAAAAAATAAAGGTATTTATATAAATCAGATAATTATCAAAACTAGTTACATATTCATCAGGCCTTTAGCTTGTAAAAAATCGGTAAGTTTTACAAATTTAGCATTTTTTAGACTATGACTTTATTGGACAGCAGGGGAATAATTTTCACTAGTTGGTACTCTGGCAGCAGTTAGTGATGACAGCTGCTAGCCTCCAAGCAAGAGAGACAATACAATAATATTGAAAGTAACTTTAAGAACTCTAAAATATGGTCAGCAGTCATCTTTTTGTTAGAGTAAACCTCTTCCTCCTTGTCTTTACATACACACAGTCAAGTTGCTATTGTCAAAATCTGATTCAACCAATATACAATAAAGACTAGAAGTCTTCATTTTTGTTCCTCCTAAAGTGATTTTTGCTATTGTAACTTTCAAACTAAATAAACATATAAAACAACCAACCTGGTTGTTGGTCTTCCAACAAGTATCTTTTGGTACTGTTATCTTTTATACTACATGTGTCTCTCATTGTAGTATCTCATAATCAGGCATAAAAACACAATCTTCTTTAAACGATGCCCCTTCAAAAATAGCATCCGGCTAATAAGATTCGCTTTCAGATATAAGTCTTCAGTTTTTCAAAAGTCAACTCAGTAAAATTACACATTTCTCAGCGTATCAAGTTGCTAAGCCTTTTCTGATTGTATTTGCTAAATTTTGTATGTACAAAATATTAAAAGTCATAAAAATAAAAGCAGGGAAAGTAAGGTCAGGTACTCTTGGGCTGCTGGAACTTCTGGAAGTTGAACTTAATTCCTCAAGTGAATGAAAAGTCTTCATAAAAATTCACCAGTGCAAAACAAAGTGCAAAATGGCTTCAAAGGAGAAGCAATTGTCCGTATAGTCTCCAGGGAAGGAAGAAGACACTGTGGAAAAGAATTTTGCACATTTTGCTCACAGCAAGCTCTAGCCGGGGGGAAGATGAGCTGGGAAAATGGCTGGGATTATTTCTGATATTGCTTAAAGGATACATTACACAGAAGATAAACTAGAGAAATTGTCTGATCATCTTTGCCCATTTACAACCAAATGCTCTGCACAATTGATGTATCCAATAAAATCATCAGATGATACATAAACTGTACAAAATAGAATGGGTGCACTATGCTTGGATGTTGTCCAGAAGAGTAGATGTAGTAATTTATTGCATTTCCTAAACCAAGCAATAAAATTTCCAACAAAAGGGAAAAATATATAAGAACTACTGATCATACCCATAGAAGCCTAAGTCCTTGCTCACCTCTGTTCTTGCTTCAGAATGTGCAGTGTGCTCTGAGAATGAATAATTCACTCAACTAAAAAACTAATTCACTTCAAAGAAAATTTGAAAAGGTACTTTGTAAATACTTGAAGTTCAAGTGAATACTCCCTTTAGAACTAGATTCCATATCTGACATTCCATATCCTATATCATGAGGCATCCTCTTTTGAGTAAGCTAATGTTATTGCCTTATATGTAAAGCTATGTGGAAGATAGTCATTAAGCATAAAATAATTTTGCCAGAACTCATTTCTCATTTTTACCAATGTTATTTTTTTAAATAGTCCTACTTTGTCAAAAGAATTATCAAATTACTTACTATTCTGGCCTGTTTACCTCTAGGGGTTACAATTTTCTGAAGACTAAACTTTCTTAAAGTTTTTGATCACTATACACTCCTTTTTATATTGCCTCTTCTACCGTTTTTTAAATTTTTTTCTCTTCTACTTTTTGCCTCAAGATATATTTTATTTTCTGTACACAACAAAAATTTGCTGTTGAATTTTGTTTTCGGGCACTCTGACTATTCTCTAGGTTTATTTCAGGCTTTGTGCTCAGAAATCACTGGAAGGACTCAGTAGACTTTATAAGATGCTGGGGTCAAAGCTGGACTGGTCACATGCCAGCCAAACAATCCTTTACCCATTTTACAGTTTCCTGCCCCATCTAAGAGTTACATTTTCCAACTTATTTTTCAATTTTATTGAAAAATTTTTATTGAAAAATTTATTTTATTTTCCAACTTATTTTTCTTATAATCTATAACACTATCCTAATTTATATTAGTCTTATAACATCTGCACTTCTACTACCACTTATAAATACATTCAGGTAGTTTTCTTTAATGTTAATAATTATCCTATTTAAAGACTTGGATATGTTTTACTTGTCCATATGTAATTCATTGACTCTTTAATATTATGAATATTGGAAGATGAGGGCCCATTCCATTTTGAACATATATACAAACTTCTGCTTTTAAGAACAGTAAGTTTTAGTAGCTCCTTCCAATTATTTGCTGAGATTGAGTTATAACTTATTTCCATAAATGTTTATGGGTAAAACATACATATATATGCGTATGTATTTTGTTTTGTTAACAAAACCCTTGTAATTTTCTAACTCTGCCTTAATAGTTATGGTGTGCAAAAATCTTTAGAAATTAAAATGTAAGAACCCTGAGACTTTTTTGTGTGTGAAGGCTATGATGAATTCTGAGGTCCTCAGTCAGGAATGTATAGTGACTTATCAATTTGGGCAAGTTATAATAACCTCTGTTCACTACCAGAACATAGCCAGAAGCAGTAGTGCCAGAGCATACATTTCATAGAAAATTCATTGAAGCAGAGTCTAAAAGAGTCAGCAATAAAATTCTCACTAACTAATAAAGTTGTGACTAACTTTCCCGTGGATCCTGGAGACACCAATGTGTGTTGAGGAACACATTACTTCTAGCTTAGTGACCCTGCTTTTCTCATCGGCACTTGTTTTCCAACCAAGCAAACATCTCATTCATTCACTGAGTACACATTTAGAGTTCCAGGCAGAATTTTTGTTCCCAGATTACTGTAATTAAAAGAAACTCACTTAAGATTTTACAATTGCTTTATAGATAAGTGAACAGACAAGTGAACAGACAGAAATACTCTAGTGTGAAAATAGAGGTGCTGAGTGTTTTAAGAATGCCGATGAGAGACTCTTCATCTTCGAACACTGAATTACAAACATTAGTGTAAATTTGCATGCTGCAACATAAGATCATTTTTAAATAGCCTTTTATTAAACCTATATTCTAAGAAGAGTTGAAAGTATATCTGAAAAATGCAATTTTTGTGGACATCAAATTCTGGAAATGGCAAAGTAATTGTACAAAATGTAACGCCTTGCTATTTCACAGGATTTGGGAATATATCTTTGTCTGCCTTTTAAGCTTTAAGTTGTATTCTAGATATTGTGGTTTACAATGCTGCCAAGGTGTAATTACAAGCATATTGCATTTTAGCATCACACCTCCACCAGTGTTTGCTTCTCTACACCATATATTTTTAGATACCTAAATCTAAGTTTAGATATCAGTATCTAAGCTGAATAATGAGGAAACAGTGAGTGTACATTTAAAGGATGTTTACCTCAAAGAAAATTGAAGTGGTAATCAAAATTCTTCCCCAAAATGAATGCCCAGTCTCAGATTGGTTTATTAGTGAGTTATTCCTCACCTTCTAAGACTTACTCCCAGTACTTTACAGGTTCTTTCTGGAAGTTGAAGGGAAAAAGTCTCCTTAACAGCTTTACAAGACAAAACAAAAACATTACCATAATCTAGAAGCAGAGAGAGATATATAACTTTGCCAAAAAATACTATATGTCTATACATCTGGGAATATCCTTAAACAGAAAATTTGCAACTACTTTCACAATTGCTCCAATTGGAAGCAGGAAGATAGTACAGTGGGTAGGGTTTTGCCTTCAACAAAGCTGAAATAGGTTTAATCTCCTGCATCCTATATTGTCCCTGAGTACTGCCAGGAGTAATTCTTGAGTACAGTGGCAAGAATAATCACTGAGCATCTGAGGATGTGGCCCAAACATGTTTTAAATATTGTCCAAAATTATATATACACATATCTCTTTCTGTTCTTTTAGACATTGTGGTTTGAATATTGTTACTGAAGGAGTATGATGCATATCATTTTACCTGTACAAATACTGTACAACATTAAGAAAGGAATATATATATATATATATCAGATTTTCAGCCTCAAAATGATGAAAAAATTCTTCTCCAATAGTCATGTGACATTCACTAAGACAGAACACTTATTGGAACACAAAACTTACCTCCACAATTGAAAGAAGTTAGAAACCATATAAACTATATTATCAGACTCATGATATTCTGAAAATAAAAGTCAATCATAGAGATATGGAGAAACAATCCAAACATCCGTAAATTATAGAGCTCAGTATTTAAAAAGCAGTGAGTCAGAGTGGAAATCACAAGCTAACAAAACTTATGGAATACAGCAAAAGCAATGTTAAGAGGAAATTTAATAGCTCTGCAAGCATTCATCAGGTAGAAGAAAGGGATCACATAAGTAACCAGGTTTCACAGCTTGATAAATTAGCTAAGGACCAATAAAAGGAGCCAAAGCAGGCAGGAAAGAGGAAATAATAAAACAGAAAGAGGCTGTTAATGAACTGAAATCTATAAAAACAATAAAAAAGATCAATAAAACCAAGAACTTATTCTTTAAAAAAATAAACAAGATTGATTAACCACCTGCAGAGGAAAAGAACACTAATAAACCAAGTCAGAGATTAAAAAGTGTGATTTGAGAACAGACACACAGAATATTTAAGAGCTCATTAGAGATTAAAGAATCTTTATGTCACAAAAGGAGGTAATCTAGATGAAATGAAGTTATTTTTAATAAAATTAATTATTTATTTGAATCACCATGAGATACACTGTGACAAAGTTGTTCATGATATCAGTCATACAACATGCAACACCCAAATCTTCATGAAAGCACATTTTCCACATCCAATACTGCAGTTACCCTCCCACCCTCCCCTTACATTCCCCTGTTTCTATGGCAGACATTTTACTTATATCTCTTTGTTTTCTTTTTAAACATCGTGGTTTGCAATATTATTACTGAATGAGTATCATGCATATCTTTTTACCTAATTTCAGCTTCCAGTTCTTGTCCAGAGAAATCATTTTCAAATGTCAAAGTCATGAGTTTCCTTCTTTCTCTTAACTGTATTTCCATGCTATTTTTGGCAAGCTTGAACTAGTCTTGCTGGCCCTTATCTGTATTGTCTTTAGATATTACCATACTATATTTTTCTTTAATATCACTAATGAGTGAGGTCATTCTATGTCTATCCCTCTCCCTCTGACTTACTTTTCTCAGGACAATTCTTCCCATATTCATGCACATATAAGCAAAGTTCATAATTTTACTTTTCCTAAGAACTGTATAGTATTATATGGTTATATGTACCACACATTTTTATTCATTTATGATGCTACAGTGAACATAGATTTCAGATGTCTTTTCTGAAATGTGCTTTTGGTTCTCTATGGTATAGTCTCAGGAGCCAAAACCCATGGCTTCTCTGGGTCAAGGGTAGGTTGGGGATTCAGAATGGTGTGCTGGTATCCTCGCTCCACCAAGAACCTGATTCACTGGGACAATCACTTGTTCATTGGCAGGGTTAGGGGCACTGATGGGAAGATGCAAACTAGTCTCAGACATCAAGGATGTCTCTCAGAGTAAGATCATTGTTGTATTCAGTTCACTTAAAATGTTGTTGAAGCTGTTTACAATAATTACCATCATACATATGAGTTGTCATTTTATTTTTGATTAGTGATATATCTGTCTGCTTTCACTACTAGGATAATGTTGACTTCACAGAAACTGTTAAGGGATCAGAGAAATAGTACAAGAAATAGGTTGTTTATCTTGCATGTGACATGACCAACTCGGGTTTGACTCCTGGTATCTTCTAGGGACCCCTAGCATCACCAGGGTGATGTCTGATTGCAAAGTCAGGAGTAACTTCTGAGCATAGCCAAGTGTGGCCCTCCAAAATACAAACAAAAAAACTGTTCAGGATTCCTATATCTTCTATATTTTAGAATTGTTTGAAAGTATGGGTTGTTTTGACTTTTTGTTTATGGTCATGGGAACATTTTTAATTATTATTCTAGTTTCCTTATTTGTCATTTTCTATTTAAGTTTTCTAATACTCTCATCTTTATTCTTCCAAAGCCACATAATTTATGCAACTCCTTTAACATTAAAGCTGTAGTATCATTGACACAATTGATCATAATACAATAATTCATTAAGAATGAGTCAAAGGAGCACAGCAAAGACTGTGTTAGTGTGAAAATTGTTTTTATAGACCCAGAAAAATATAGGGGACATGGAAAGAAAAAGCCTTGGCCTAAATACAAAGAGACCTTACCCCTGAAGTTTTCTGGCATTACACCAACTCTAGGCTTCAGGCATATGTGGTTGTCCAACCCAAGTCATTGTTTGTAGTGCCAATACACTTTTATTTTACACACAGTCACTGCTGTTGGTGTCAGGTTTCTGTAGCCAAGGATCTCAGCATATGTCCATATCCTATATAAGTGTCAGGATGATGCAGAGCACCCTTTAGTTTCACTCACAATTAGAGGGTGATGCAGAGAGCTCAGTTTTTAAAGCAGGTTGTTATTGTTGTTAAGTTCTCTGGATGTTAAATGGAAGTCTCTATTGAATAGGTCTATTCCAGAGCAGTAGTAGGGTCTTCCCTGGTAGATGATTGCTTTCAGGTGATGTAGTACACAACCATGGTTGTTTTGTAGATGGCATCCCTGGTTCAGGAGTAAATGGACAATGCCCATTCTTTCAAGACATGAGCCAGGTCTTTATGACAATGTTCAGGGTGTAAGGTACTACTGCATTACAAGATTTGTGTGTTCCCATCTCTATAAGATAAGAACATGTTTGTATATAATATATATAATTAAATATAAATTTAATGTGCCTATGCAAAGGAAGAATAGTATCACATGGCAAGATTGGTGCCTATGGGGATACTAGAACAAGTCCAACAATCCAATTGACTTGGTTCTTATATAAATGTTAAATGGAGGGACACTTCTACAAACTTTCTTATTTAACATGTAACAAAGGAAAGGAAAGAGAAAAAGGGACTCTTTCACCAAAATACATTATTGAACAGTTCACAAAGAGGGGAAAAGATAAAAAGTGGGAAAAATAAACAATCTAACTTAAGACAGTGGACTCAATTGTCACCGTTTGTGGGAACTAATCAGAAACCTAGTATGGTAGCAACCACAGTTGCACAATGAAGAAAGGAAGAGGCCAAGAGGCCACTGAGAGTAAACAAGTAGGAAAAAAGTACTGATCTCTTCCCAGCCTAAGAGTCCATCCTCTCATTTTTATTTTGAATATATATGGTACCCTGCATGGTTTATAAAATGGATACCAATGAGAAAAAGAAAAAAAAATACCAGTGAATGTCCGAACATACACCAGTGCTGCATCGGTCTGCCCTCCACCCCATGTGTCCCCCACTTAGTGTAGGGAGAGAAAGGGGGAAAGCCTTATAACCACTATAGAGTCCATCTGAGCCAGCAACCAGGGAAGTCCTGGAATAAAGGGGAGAAATAGGAGAATGGATGGAGGCCTGCCAAGCCTCCCAGCACCCCCCAAGCTAGGGAGTAGGCCTCCGGATGGGGTGTCCCCTAACCCCATACCTGAAAAGATCTGGCCTCCAGGATCAAGGAACCAGAAGCCAGATATCTGCCCGGCCCCTCCCATGCTCCTTCCCCCTACAGTAGGGAGGGGGGAAGCCTGAGGACCCCTAAAAAAGTCCACCTGGAACCCAATTCAGGCCACTTGAGCTGGCACCCAGGGAAGGCCAAGAGTCCAGGGAGAAATAGGAGAATGGCTGGAGGCCTGCCAAGTCTCCCAGCACCCCCCAAGCTAGGGAGTAGGCCTCTGAGATGGGGTGTCCCCTAACCCCGTACCTGGGAAGAGCTGGCCTCTAGGATCAAGGAACCAGAAGCCAGATATCTGCCCGGCCCCTCCCCATGCTCCTCCCCCCTAAAGTAGGGAGGGAGGAAGCCTGAGGACCCCTAAAAGAGTCCATCTGGAATCCATTTCAGGCAACCTGAGCTGGCATCCAGGGAAGGCCTAGAGTTCAAGGGAAATAGGGGAATGGCTGGAGGCTTGTCTTTATTCTTATATGATTTCAAGAACTTTTTTACTAGGTCATTTATGGCACATTTGCTCATAGTTACCTCTTAGTGTCTTGTTTTATAAAGAGTCTGTTATAAATTCTCCCTTTTTCATCTCTGATCTATCTGTTTTCCCTGTTTTTCTTTTCATGGCTTATAAGACATGTTTATTTTATTATTTTGTTTATTTTTTATTTTATTATAGATATATATGCATATATAGATAATGATATATTATGATATATTTTAAGCTCCCAGTTTTGTTGACTTTTGCAATTATTTTTGTTATTTATATTCCATTAATTTTTGTTTTAATTTTTAATATTTCCTTTCTTCTACTTTGGGACTCCTTTCCCAGTTTCCCAATCTGTCAATTTAGGTCATTGATTAAGCTTTGTCCTAATTTCTGAAGTGGATCTGCATTACTATATACTTACCCCTTAGCTCTACTTTTGCTATGTCTGTACATTCTGATAGTTTGATTTTATTTGAATTCATTTCAATAAAAATTTTATTTCGCTTTTGAATCCATCTTTTTTCAATAGTATGTTGTTTGGTTTTCAATAGTTGGAACTTTCCCCAAATTCCCAATTTTTTAAATAAATATTTTTTATTTTATGGTATCATAATATGAAGATACTTGATACAATTTCTATTTTTGTGACTTTTGGAAATCTGATTGTGTACTAGCATCTAGAAATTGTTTTCACTCCCTAAAATGCAAGTCTTGCAGGGTCAAGTAGAGAATTTTAGGTCACTGCTCCTTTTTGCTCAGTTTTTTTAAAATTATCTTTATTTAAACACTGTGATTACAAATATGATTGTAGTTGTATGGTTTCAGTCATGTAAAGAGCACCCCCCTTCACCATTGCAACATTCTCATCACCAATTTCCCAGATCTCACTCCTTTTCACCCCACTCACACCTGTACTGGAGACAGGCTTTCTACTTCCCTCATTCATTCACATTGTTATGATAGTTTTCAGTATAGTTATTTCTCTAACTGCACTCACCACTCTATGTGGTGAGCTTCATGTTATGAGCTGCACCTACCCGCCCTCATCTCTCTTGTCTCTGAGATACTGTTAAAAATGTCTTTCACTTTTCTTAAAACCCATAGATGAGTGAAACCATTCTGCATCTTTCTCTCTCCCTGATTTACTTCACTCATTTGCTCAGTATTTTTAATATATTATTTTATTCTCTACATACATAAATTTTAATCTGAGAAATCTATTTTGAATTTTATGCTACTTGCCTCCTATTTGAGACTTTACTTCTTGAGCAATATACTTTTCAAAATTTGTTGTTATATTAACCATTTTTATCAATTTAATAAACCACCATCCATATGTGCCCCCAAAATAGCACTCCTATGTTCATTGAGCACTATCCACTGGAGAATTAGGAAACAATCCAGATGCCCAAAAACTAATGAGTGAATAAAGAAATTGTAGTACATCTAAACAATGGAATACACAACTGTTAGAAAAAAATGATGTCATGAAATTTGCTTATGGCTGGATGAATATGGAGAGTATTATGCTGAGCAAAAATGAGCCAGGGGAGAAGGATAGACATAGAATGATCACGCTTATTTGTGGGATATAAAAATTCCATATGGTAATAATATTCAAAGACAACAGAGATGAGATCAGCAGGAACAGTCCATTGTATAAAGCATGCCAAAACTAGGGAGAATGCATGTAGGACAGAGAAAAAAAACACTATGACAATGAGAATTGGAAATGGTCATTCCGGTCAAGAACTGGGTGCTGAGAGGAGATAAAGTGATGTATATGTTTGATATCCCTGCTAATATTTTTTATCTCCTCTTAGTATCTCAAATCTATGGTGGGGTGTACACCTAAACAATATTGCAAAATACAGTGTCTACATGTAGAACAGAAAGAGAGAAATAGAAATAGAGAAGAAAAATGCCTGCAATAGAGGCAGGTAGGAGGAGGGAAACTAGGAGCATTGGTAGCAGGAAATGTGTACTGGCGAAGGGTGTGGTACATTGTATGACTTCAGTTCAATCCCCAGCATCATATATGATCTCCCACAACTCCACCAAGATTGATCCCTGAACACAAATGCAGGAATTAGCCCTGACAATGTTGCCAGGGGTGGCCCCCAACCAACACCCCAAAGGAATTAAAATAGGTATTTTTCACTTTAAATAACCTTCAAATTCAGAAAATTAAGCTCCATCAAACACCCTTTTAATCAATATACTTTCCTATTCCCAAAACTACAATAAAAGACAAATTCAACTTTTGATAAAAAGGAAAAAATACACATACATAGAAGATGAAAAAAGGTGCTTTTTGTGTTGTATGTGCTTGTAGTTAGTGTTGCTAATCTGGCTGGAAGCCAGGTCAACTTTAGTGCTGGTTAAGCCAGTTCCGTCCCATTTGATAAAAAGCATCTGATGTGTGGCTATGACAGAACATCTGCACCCCAGAGCCATTGCAGCTGGATTAATCTGAAGCACCTGAGCAAAGAGCTTGTATCAGCTGGCCTGTCCCAAATCACTGGGAGATTCCAAATCACTGGGATGCATCTGCTAATGCATTCATCCCTCCAAATGTCCTATTTTTAGAGTAAGGAATCCTTTTCAGGGCCACATTTCACACAACCAAGCCAACCCCTCTCTGTCCTGAGGGAGAGCTCATAACCATTAAGAAACTTCCCTCATTTGTCTTATGCAGGGCTCATTTTCTGCATGGCTGAGCTAAGGGATTTATAAAACACTTGCTCCTTCCTCACCTGATGGAACCTGCTAAGATATCTGTTTTTGCATCCAAAGATTTTACACAATGCAAAGTGCCATTCAAACAACAGCATCTAGACTACACATTACAGGCTCCTATGAAGGGCAGTTATGTCTTGAGGAAGTCAATATCTAAATATCTGCCTAGAAGACCATAGGATTAAATGACGCTTGAATACATCATGGTAGAGGGAAAAGCTGAGAGACTAGATGGGACACCTGGTCAACTTGTAGCTTGCCTGAGACTGATTGAAGCAGACAGTGTAGATCATGTAGGCCATAGATGGAGGGATTCAGCCAGGCAGGAGGAGGGAAACCAGAAGCATTGGTAGCAGGAAATATGTACTGGTGAAGGGTGTTGTACAATGTATGACTTGAGTTCAATCCCCAGCATCATATATGATTTCCCAAATTCCACCAACATGTCACCCACCAACAAGGCTCAAAGAAGCCCAAGGGGACTCCAATATGTAGGAGGGAGGGAGAAAGAGAAAGAGCTAGAGACAGAGAGAAAGGAGAGAGGAGAGAGATAGTAAAGTGTCCTGGCCATCAGCCTGGGACTCGTTCTTTCTGTATCTTCAGTTGGGGAAGACATCCTTGTTCTGGAGGGACAGAAGTTGATTGACTCTTTCCAACTGACATGGTTAACACACTTTCCACTTGGCAAGCTGGACCCTCCCAGTCTCTTTGGGAGAGAGTTTTCCCAAATGGAAGTCTGGGTTGAAGTCTTTCACATTTTAACTTAGTATCTCAAATCTATGGTGGGGTTTACACCTAAATGTTCCTGGTTCTATGTTCAGGAATTACCCATGCTTGTGCTTAAGGAATGTTTAGGGGACTAAACCATAAGTAACTGCTTGGAAGGCAAGTGTCTTACTACTTGTACTATCATCCAGCACAATAATATTCCAGACTTGAAATTAAAATCATCCTTGGTGGCTAGAGCAGTGGCACAAGTGGTAAGGCATCTGCCTTGCATATGTGAATCGAGAATGGACTGCGGTTCGGTCCCCTGGCCTCCCATATGGTCCCCTAAGCCAAGAGAGATTTTTGAGTGCATAGGAGTAAACCCTGAGCATCGCCAGGTGTGGCCTGAAAACCAAAAAAAAAAACAAACAAACAAAAAATAATTCTTGGATTTTAAACAGTAAGGATTTACAATAATGCAGTAGACTGAAACCAGAGATGCATAGAACATAGGCAGAGTCAACTGACCTTCCCATTCAAATGAACTGTGGCATCCATACCATAGGTCATGCACAAAGAGATTGCCTCCCTTGCAGTGACTGCTAATATGATTTCAAAATATGAGAAAAAAAATCTCATAACTGAAAAACTTGATAGCCAAAATGAAGAACTCACTGGAAGGCTGCACTAGCAGAGTATCAACTACTGAGGAACAAAGCAGTGAGCCTGAAGACAAAATGTAGAAAAGCTCTAGTCTCAAAATAAATGAACAGATGATAGAAATAACATTGGGATAAATTTGACAGAAACAACATAATAGTCATTGGAGTCCCAAAAGTGCAGGAAGAAAACCTCAATGAAGAAGCAATAGGTTAAAAAAATAATTGATGAGAATTTCTTTGGGGGTAATTGAGGGGGCAAACCTGGTGACTCTCAGGGGTTACTCCTGGCTCTGTGCTCAGAAATTGCTCCTGGCTTGGAGAACCATATGGGATGCCAGGGGATTGAACCACGGTCAGTCCTAGGTCAGCCACATGCAAGGCAAATGCCCTACCACTGCATCACTGCTCTGCCCCCTACTGAGAATTTCTCAGTGCTGAAGAATGCATGCACCCCATTTCAGGATTACCAAAGAACATTAGCTAAATTTGTGAAATAAATCCTATGCTAAGTTTATCCCCACATAGTAGCTTCTTCTCTTCTCTTTTCTTTTCTACTTTTCTATACATGTTTCTACCTTCTTAAAAAAAAGGAAAAGAAAATATAATTTGTATTTTCAGAGAGGAGGAATTTTTTTGCTTAAGTGGAAATATCCTGCTTTCTCTTCAACTAGGATTTATATCTTGAGTTGTGTTAAACTTTTTCTAACAAAAATCATGTACCTTTTTTATAATTTCTACATATATAAATAATTTAATTTATATTTCATACAATTAAGTTTATCTTTCTTATAGTAATAGGTTTTCAGGTAGATATTATATTATACAGAGTGAAATAAGTGTGTGAATGCATTCATGTTCATGCATGCATAAAAATTCCTGTTTCTTAAAATAGCATATTAATAAAAATATATATTCAAAAGTCACAGCTCCATCTAAAGTATCAATAGCTCTTATTCCAATAATAGATACTTTTAAACCCCATGATTTTCATTAAAATAGACAATATCATGTAAAATGTTTTTATAAAATTCGACAATAGTATGTAAAATATTTTAAATGAATAGTATACAAGTGAAAATATCAATAAATTTATAAGATAATGTTATATCTAAAATTAGGATATATTTTGTGCCAAAACTAAGAACATAAGGAGTTAAACAAGGGAACAAATAAAAATATATATCAATCTAATGTTCCCTGACTGCCTTAAGGTGGGTGATGATCATTTTATACAATATGAATATTTGAGATGCTCTAGTGGATTGCTCTAAGGCCATTCTCCTTGTCATTTAGAACAAAGAATAAATTCTACTGACAGTGTCATCAATATCACTAGTAAAATCTTCTCCTATGAGCAATCTGATCTTGTTGCCACTACTACTACAATTTACCTTTTATGCCTCATTGCTTTATTTAGGAAATGAGCACATACTGTTTAACCTTTGGAGAAAGGGACTATGTCATTTTCAAGTTAGTGCTAGCTTGAAGGGGAATGCAGTAGCTCTATCTCAAACTTGAGAACACTCAGAGTTGAGATTCAAGATGGGCATGAGAGAAGTATTTTCATTGACATCAAGATCATTGGACTAGAAATAGTTCAGGGAAGGACTGACAGGAATAACAAACTTAGACTTTAAAAGTGAATGCTAAAACATAAAAATAAGTCAGTCCAAATGGTAAAACTATTATTAAATTTAAAAGAAGGTAAAGAATAGTAAATAGTATTAAACATGTTTAACACTAGAGAACTGCTATTAAAGATAAAATTCATAGACTCTGTAATTAGTGTTGGCATTTTACCCTTGGTTTTACTGTTTAATATTACATTATTAAAGATTAAGTCTATTTTATTGATAAAGGGTGAGAATAAATGGTGGGAAATTTTCTGAGCCATTGTGAAATTGGTATGAAAGACAAAAAGTTTAACAAACAATTGGCAATAAATACTATTGCTAATTAAGAAAAAAACTTTAAAATTATTTTTAATAATTTCAACTTATTAGTACATTGTTTGGGCCCAGCTTGTTAGTATAAATGTAGGGTACTTGTCTTGCACTAAGGATGACTTAGTTTTGTTCTCAGCATTCAATATGGTTCCAGAACCCACTAGGGTGTAGAGCCAGGAGTAAGCCCAAAGCACGCTGCCTTTGGCCCAACAACAGACAGAAACTAAACAAAACAAAAATCTATTTTTTTTTTTTTTTTTTGGTTTTTGGTTTTTGGGCCACACCCGGTAACGCTCAGGGGTTACTCCTGGCTATGCGCTCAGAAGTCGCTCCTGGCTTGGGGGACCATATGGGACGCCGGGGGATCGAACCGCGGTCCGTCTCCTAGGCTAGCGCAGGTAAGGCAGGCACCTTACCTCGAGCGCCACCGCCCGGCCCCAAAAATCTATTCTTAAGAAAAATAAAATGAAATAAAGGAAGTTATAGATGGATTAATTATGGCAGAGAATTACATCAGAGTAGTTAAATAGGCAAAAATATTTCATTCAGAATTAACACGATAAAAAGGAGTTTTACTTAACTGTCTGATATAGTATTTAACTACGAGGGTTAAATTTTTGTTTTGTTTTGTTTTGTTTTTTGTTTTTTGTTTTGGGCCACACCCAGCAGTGCTCAGGGGTTACTCCTGGCTGTCTGCTCAGAAATAGCTCCTGGCAGGCACGGGGGACCATATGGGACACCGGGATTTGAACCAACCACCTTTGGTCCTGGATCAGCTGCTTGCAAGGCAAACACTGCTGTGCTATCTCTCCGGTCCCTAGAGGGTTAAATTTTTAAAAATATTGGATAATATTTGCAGGACATTTGAGTAACTTGATTAAGTCATTAGTGAGATTGAAATTAGGTGCCTAGCTTTAAAATATTTTATAATGATCACATATCAAGAATGACTTCTATTTAAAGTCATATCTTGCAGGTAAAACTTACAGGAATCTTGGAGATTTACGTCTCAAAATTGTATCCTAGAGGAAGATTTTACAACTCAATTATCTTCTTTCCAATTTTGATTATAACACTGTGATTTACCAAGTTGCATAATACAGTAGTTTCAGGCATTAAATGTTCAAACACCAATCCCATTACCAGCATGACTTCCCTTCACCAGTATTCCTAGTCACTCACTCACCAGCATAGCCTGCCTCTATACATGCACAAATAAACTTACTTCATATTGCTTAGTTTCAACAGAAAGACAACTGGAATTATCAAATCTTTGATCAATGGAGGTTAATTTAAAATGATTGTCATGTCTCTCCATGGCATTACTAAAGATTAGACTTTACTGGGCTGTGATTTGGTACTAGCTGAGCTTTCTGTGCTATAGATTAGGTTCACTGAGGTGGGTGGAATACTTTCCCATCAGATTTCCTGTGACACACCTGGGCTGACAATACAAGACTGAGGTGTTGCATGACCGTTTCTGGCTGAGCAGTACAGGATGTATAGATATAACACAAATTAAGTAAATTAATTGGAAATTTGATCAAGTTAAGTTGTGTATGTTTTTCTGTTAGAGGGCATTGGGAGTAGTAGTGTTGGGCTGCTGTAGAATTTGCACAACTCCTTTCTAACACTGCCACAGAAGTCTCTCCCCAGACCAGACTACCTGGGAAGTATCTGTAGCCATTATTTTCTTCTCATCATTTAAAAAGAAATTTAAGTAATAGTTCCATGAAAAAAGAATTTAGTAATCTTTAGGCTGGAAGAACTATGTCTAATATGTAGTCAGGCTAAGGATAATAAAGCCATTTTGAACAAAGAATCTAATATCTTAATGATAACCAAAACATCACTTTTCATCAAATATAAATTCTCAGGAATAATAATACCAAACTGTCATGAATAATCTGAGAAAATAGTCAGAGTTAATTTAATCCCAAAATAGGTACATTATTCTAGGTCTGTCCCTATATTTTATAAATAAATAGTTAGCTTTCTTACATGGAAACATTAAATTCTAAGTATTATAAAAATATGCATAGCTCAAAGATAGAGAGTTAGAGAGATACAGACAGGTACAAAGACTGAAAGAAAATAGAGCAATAAAGAGACAAGTGAAATTCCCAAAATAGAATTCAAAAATAGAAGAGGGGTATTAAAGATACTGCAACAATACAAAAAATTATAAGATATCACTATATTAAACTCAAGAAAAACATATCATATTTTAGAATTATACGATTTTGCAAGGCTGAAACAAAAATTTTGAACATACACAGAGTAACACTCAAATAAGGAACTGAGGACCAAATGGTTTCACTAGTGAATTCTACCAAAACTTCAGAAATGCTTATTAAACATCCTTTTCAAGCTATTCTAAAATGTTGAAGAAAATAAAATTATCCCAAATGTTTTTTCTTGAAACCAACAGTATCCCAATATCAAAAAAAGGAACTTCACTCAATAAATAAAACTACAGACTATAATCACTGATGACTATAGACACAAAGATCCTAAAGATATTTATCAAACAAAATTCAATAATTCATGCATAGGGGAAGAGAAATAGCACAGTGGTAGGACGTTTGCCTGGCCTGTGGCTGATCTGTGAAGGGCCTGGGTTTGATTCCTGGTATCTCATACACTTCCTCGAGCCTGCCAGGAGTGACTTCTAAGGGCAGAACCAGGAGAACTCCTGAGAAGCGCTGGGTGTGGCCCAATAAACAAACAAACAAAAAATTATGCATCACTTTTTTCATGAGGGTTTTAATTCAGGGATGCAATGAATTGGTTCACCATATACAAAACAATATAATATACTAAATAAGTAATAAAAAGGACTAAATATATATATATTATATAGATAAGTATATATTACAAATAATCATATAAACATGAAGGAAATTTTTGGTAATACTCAATATACATTAAATAGAAATATTATCACATAAATATATAAAAACCATAATTTAACATAGGAAAGGCCATATATAACAAACCTATTAATGGTATTTTATATGGTGAAAAACTGAGTGTTTAAGATCAATCAGATACTGATGAAAACTCTCACCTATTATTCAACATAGAATTAGAAGTCTTAGCAAAGGCAATTAATCAGGAAAGGGGAATAGAAAGGATATAAATTAATAAACAGTAACTAAAACGATCACTAATATTTACAAAGAAAATATTATAAAACTATTAGAAGTAGGGGCCGGAGAGATAGCATGGAGGTAAGGAATTTGCCTGGCATGCAGAAGGACAGTGGTTTGAATCCCGGCATCCTATATGGTCCCCCGAGCCTGCCAGGAGCGATTTCTGAGCGTAGAGCCAAGAGTAATCCCTGAGTGCTGTTGGGTGTGACCCAAAAATCAAAAAAAAAAAAAAAAAAAAAACCAACTATTCGAAGTAATGAACCAATATAGTAAAGTTGCAGTCTGTAAATCAATATGAACAAAGTACATTTCTAAATTTAGGTAACTAAAAAGTAAATAAATTTTATTTTAATATATAATTGCATCAAAATAACCAAGTATCTGGTATCAACTTAGCAAAGAAAATAAAAAACATAGTTAGAAATCAATCAATAAAGAAATAGTAGATGTAACAAGGAGATGGAAAGTTGAGGCTCAGATACTGAAAGAACTAACATTGAAAATTAAAAACTGACACCATTGTTTCAAAACTCATATAGCTTTACTAAGAAATGTTATAAGACATTGAGAAAACTATTAAAACAATGACATACTGTTGTATGTCATCAATGACATCATGAAAAAGGAACTAGTTAACTCATTTCCTGAGTCTGCATTCCTAAGATGTTAAATGTAATTTATTAAAATGCAAATATAACCCTGTTCATTTAAAATATTAGAAACTAGGCTCAATAATATACAAAAATTGTACTGTATTAAAATCAAGAATTATTAATATAGAGATGTAATAATGGACTAAAATACAAAAAGAAAAACAACTTTTGTCTCATAAAAATAGATAATTTATACCTATCTTAATAAAATTTATTGATTTTGGGGCCACATCCGGTGACGCTCAGAGATTACTCCTGGCTATGCACTAAAAATCGTTCCTGGATTGGGGTTTATATGGGACAGCAGGAATAGAACCACAGTCCTAGGTCAGCGAGTACAATGCAAGCACCCTACCACTTGCGCCACTGCTCTGGCCCCACATCTTAATAAAATTTAAAAACATCAGGAAAATACAAAAATTTTGGCAAATCAATATCAGCAAACTAATAAGTGAAGGGAAAAAATGCAGACATCTTCACCAACTTTATTATTGGAGCTTTGACCATAAGCCCCAGGTCTAATAAGTGATAAACTAACAGTCATATGTCAGAGGAATAATATAACAGATATGGTGATTGCCTTGCACATGGCTGACACTGGTTTGATCCACAACACCCGTATGATTCCTCAAGAAGTTATCTTTGAATGCAAAACCAAGAGCAAATCCTGAGAGTCACCATGTGCAATCAAATCAATAACAATAGGACCTGATACTCTTACAAAAATGGTGTATAGACTGTTTTTATTTAATTTTAATTCTTCAATAGAAATAAACTAATATTACTGAGATTCATATAGGAGAAAAAAATAGTCCAAATAACCAAAGCATTCCTGAGATAAATGAAGAATGGAATGGTGGTATCATATTCCTGAATTCAGTCCTAATAATTTAAACAGTATAGGATTGCTATTGAAAAAGCAGACTCAATAGAATGGACTTGAAAGCCCAAAAATAAATCCTTACACATATAGACAGTTGATTTATAATAAAGGAAATTCTTCAAAGCTGACAATGAAGAATTCTGAACCGTTACATATAAAATAATAAAGCTATATCATTTCTCACACTATGTACAAAAGTTAAATCTAAATGAAATAAAAACCTTTTTGTTGGTCTTACATTATGAAATAAACCAAAGTAAATATAAATAGATTACCCATGACAATAAAGCTCATTATGTATTTAAGGATTTTACAATAACAAAATAAACAGAATTCAAATAATAGTATTTCATTCACCCTAAAAGCTGTCTCACAAATCAAGTAATTATCATTTTTAGAAAATAGTCACATATTTTACATCTGACAAAAGATTAGTAATCCAGTTAAATAGAATTCGCAAGAACCCACAGGGAAACAAACATACCAAAATGGAAGAGTTCACTTTTCCAAAGAAAAAATATATGCATTCAATGGACACATGAAAAAAATTCTCTTCATTACTTATTATCAGAAAATAGGAAACAACATCCATTTATTGCAAAAAAGTCTCAACAAATTGGGAATTAGGAACTTTTTTCAATATAGTAAAAGCCATTTACCAAAAGCCAGTGCAAACATTTTACTCAATGGAGAAAAATTAATAGTCTCTTCTCTAAGATCTGGCACAAGAAAATGTTGCTCACTCTCCCCAATTCTATTCAATATAGTACTATAATTACTTGTTACTAATATTAGGCAAGGAAAAGGCATCTATATAGGAAAGGAAGAAGTCAAACTCTCACCATTTGTTAATGCCATGATACTATATTTACAAAATCCTAAAGGCTAGAAAAGCTTCCAGAAACAATAAATTTGTCTAGTAAAGTGTCCTGTCACAAAATTAATATGCAAAAAATCTAGGACTTTTCTATATACAAATAATGAAAAAAAAAACAATTAAAAAAATCACATTTACAACTGTGTCTCAGAGAATCAAATACCTTACAATCAAACTTAATTAAAGAGGTTAAAGACCTATACAAAGAAAATTTCAAAATACTGCTTCAAGAAATAAAAAAGGACACTAGGAAATAAGAGTACATAACCTGCTCCTGAATTGGAAGGACAGGAATATTCTTATGGCTGACCAGGGGCCATTGTTATCTGTTTCCTTATATTGAACAACTTCGTAACAATGAAAAAAATTGTATCATGAACATCCCTGAAAACCACAGTGCCTAAATAAAATAATTAAAAATATACACAGAATTACCTTTCCACTAAAAATGGAAATCAAAATGAAAATATTATATCATCAAATATCTGTATGAATTTAAAAATATTGTAAACAAGTTCCTGGCAAGATTGTAGAAAAATACCCTTTATACTGTTGATGCTAATGTCAAATTTTCTAGTACTTGTAGAAAATAGTATGGAGATTTATCAAAACGTAAAAAATGGATTTACTGGGGGCCAGAGAGATAGCATGGAGGTAGGGCATTTGTATTGCATGCAGAAGAACGGTGGTTCGCATCCTGGCATACCATATGGTCTCCCCTGAGCTTGCCAGGAGCTATTTCTGAGCACAGAGCCAGAAGTAACTGCTGGGTGTGACCCAAAAACAAACAACAACAACAATAACAACAACAAAGATTTACTATATAACCTAGAAGTTCTACTCATAATCGTTTATAAAGCAACAACATAGTCATAACAACATTAAAAATACGTGCACACTTCAGGACCGTGGTTAGTGTTTGGTTGTTGTCCTTATTGTTGTGCTTTTCAGGTTTTTTGTTTGTTTGTTTTTGTTTTGTTTTTGTTTTTTGGGAGGGAGTTGATTTTTCTTGTATTATTTTTATGTTTTCCTTTCTTTTTCCCTTTTCTTAAACGGATATTTAGAGTCTCTAGAAGGACTCCTCCCGTTTTTTGCTTGTTTGAATTTTTGCCCCCCCCCCTTTTTTTTCTTTTTCCTTTTTTCTTACCTTCAAACAGAACCACATAACGAATCATCTTGTTCTGCCTCACAAATCGAGGAGGAAATAATGGAGAGCACCAAGACCAAACAGTTGTATGAACATTGAGTAGAAATAAAAAAAAAAAATGATCAGACTTCAACACCAAATCCAAAGCCAACTACAACAGAAAGGATACCCAATCTACAACAGGCTAGACACAGAAGGGACCACTTGTACTAGCAGCCCGGGGACAAAGGAGGGGCGATATGGGATGCATGCTGGGAACAGGGGTGGAAGGAGGACAACATTGGTGATGGGAATGCCCTTGATTCAATGTCGCTATGTACCTGAAATACTACTGTGAATGATTTGTAATGTTAAAGGTGACCAATGCTGGCCTGGACCCATGTTGGGGTCCAGGGATGGACATGCCCAGGGTCCAAGAAAAGCCCACCGCTCAATTGAGGAGACACAAACCTTGAAGGATTCAGTCACATGTGGTTTATTTAATCACGAAGCACTTCGGGTCCTCTCACAGCCACCTGACACAGCAGGAATTAGTAAAACCCTGAGCTACTCCTCACTCAGGTTTTTAAGGAGTTTTACATGGTAATTAGCAAACAGGTCAAAGCATTTCATATGTTATACAAATTGTATGAGTTTGAATTTTACCAATGGCAATCTCAGAAAATGGCACAAATCCTGCCCCTTCTTGACCTCACAGGTGTTCCACCCTGAGCCTGATGTTTTTTTCTGATAAACGTAGTCCTCCCAGGTGGTCCCTAGGTGTGTACTGGTTTGGCTCCAGGAATGTCCCTTGCTGGCAGGGCAGAGGTCCCCTGTGCCAAGGTAGAGTTGTCACTCTGGGTTGTGGGCTTGACTATGAAGGAGGTCATGAACTTATTTTGTTAAAGAAAAATCTTCTAGCAAGCTAGTGACAGAAGCAAGATCAGCATCAGTCTTAACTATATTTATGTTTTCTATATCACCCCATATTTGTTATGCTGTATTTCATAGTGCCTTGATTGCCTCTTGAAACTGCTTTATCTCTCTGAGCTGGCTAGCTGGGGAGTGACCCCTGCTGGTAGGGCAGTGATGTCATGTACTTAAAACCTTTTAGCCAGCAAGTGACAAAAGCAAATTTGACATCTAGCTTGAGTATTGGTGGCAAACAAATGACCAAAGCAAATTAGCATGTTCTTAACTCATAACTACTTTTGACTTAACATTTTAATCTTAGTTATAAGTTATATTTGTTTGTTTGTTTGTTGTGTGTGTGTTTTTAAGTGCCCAAGTTCTTTTTTATCTCTTTCTTAAAGATCCTGTTATTTCCTCAATATGCATCAAGTGAGCAAGAATAATTCTTATCTTCTTGAGCCAGTCCACTAGCTAGCCTGGGGCCCCATGGGCAGTGAGGCTTTGCCTGCCTATCAGGAGTTCTGAAATAACTTGCTGGGGAAAAAAAAAAAAAAACAACTTTAAAGGCAAGGAGGGTTTTTTCTAAGCTGTTTCTTGTTTGCTATATTATTCTAAGCTAACAGTCTAAATCTACTATTCCTAAGTACCATTATTTCAAGCTTCAAGTAAAACACAAGAACTCAGAATTTAACCCAAACTTAATGTCTGGACTCAAAGCCAAAATTTTTCTCAAAATCAAATATTTCCAAACTCAACAGTAATTCACTTTGATCAAAATAAAAATTAAAATAAATAAATAAATAAATATGTGCACACCTTTACAGTGTGAAACAGACCAGATCCCCAGTGATAGTAGATAAATAACATGTACACAGAAAGATACACACAACAAAGCTTAATATTGTCAATTCTGGGGAGAAATGAGTTTGCCTTTGCTACAACATGTATAAAATTCAAAGGGGTAATTCTGAGTAAAATAAGTCAGAGAGGAAGAGTAAATATTAGATAATCTCACACATTTGTGAGAAATACAAAAAAAAGCAAAGGCAAAGAAGAAAAGCCAAGCCAAATGGAAACCAAGTCATGGAATCACACTGTTGTGTCAAGGTTAAAGCAGAAGAAAGGAAAAAAGAAGTGAGGGGTAAAGAGGAGGCTTAGGGACCTAATTGACTGTGATGAAGGTACTTAGTTCATTGCTTTAGTTAGTGTTGTATGGGTACAATTACATCTTTAAACTTGGAAGAGATGAAACCCAAAGAGATAGTATAGCTGGAAGGATGCTTGTATTACAAACCAGCTTTCAATTGTGGAACCCCATGTGGTCCCCTGAGTCCAACCAGGTGTGAATCCCTGACTGAAGAGTCATTAATCACCCAGCATCCAACAAACAAAAACAAACCAACAAAGCAAAGAAAAATCTGGGAGATATAGGAAATAGACCCTTTAAATAAATATAGTTGTATATTCTTTTTTTTTTTTTTTTGGTTTTACGGGCCACACCCTTTTGATGCTCAGAGGTTACTCCTGGCTAAGTGCTCAGAAATTGCCCCTGGCTTGGGGGAACCATATGGGACGCTGGGGGATTGAACCGTGGTCCTGATCCTTGGCTACCGCTTGCAAGGCAGACACCTTACCTCTAGCGCCACCTCACCGGCCCCATAGTTGTATATTCTAATAAAAATCTATAAAGTGAGACCATAGAAAAAGCACAGCAGATAGTAGATAGGGCATTTGCTTTGCATGCAGCCAACCAGGGATTGGTCCCTGTCATTCTGCATGATCCCTAGAATACCACCAGGAATCATCTCTGAGCTTAGAGAGAATAATACCCCTTGGGCCCTGCTGAATGTGTCATCACTCCCCCATCCAAAAAAAGACAAAATAAAAAATAAAGTTATGGGCCCAGAGAGGTAGTACAATGGTCACAGTATTTCCTAGCATGCGGCTAAATGTAAGTCATCCCTGGCACTACATGGCCACTGTAACAACTGATACCCTAGCACTTAGAACATATAATAACCCTGACTCTTGTGCCTCCCCAAAGGACATTTATTCTGTCTTAGTAATTTTAATTTTTAATAAATCCAATTAATGGTAAGTAATATATTACAACCCTTGTTAGATGACAGAGACTCAAATAGGCAATGTAATTTTAGAACAGCTAATTAGGTAAGTCAGAGTAATATAAAAAATAAATAGAATGTGAATTCTGAGTCAACTTTTCTTGTCACATTTCTATAACCATTCACTCCTAAGTAATAATAAAAGTAAATAAAGTTCATTGAAATTAAAAACAAACTTATTTATTTAACAGTTAAGTTTGTCAGTGAATTCTTTTTATTGAGAATTAGTGAAGATTAGAAGAAAGCTTTGTGTAAACCTTAAAGAATGAGTTCCATCTGAAAAATAAATCACAGAGATTATGATTTATCCTCTGTCAGTCATCTTATGTATATCATGTATATCTCCCCTCTATAAGTATAAAATACCTTTAAATTGAACATTGAATCAGCAGTTTGTTTTTCATTCTTACTTCCATTGTTGCTCCACTGATTTAAAATTTAAATTGTTTTGGGCCTCAATCTGCCTTCCAATGTAATCCTTTCATAACCAAAAGATTGTTATTTTCTATTGTTTCAATGTAATACCACATATTGGTTATTAATGTGAGGACAAGAATAAATTTCCTATAGCCCTTGCTTTCATTATACAGTTAATAGTATAATGAAAGACATATAGAAACATATTCATGCATTTATCTACAAGTAGATGAAGAGAGAGAAATCAAAGTATAGAGTAAAAGGAGTAAACAAAATTAGGAAGAAGTAAAATACTAGATTATTGGATATAGAGACATCCAGAAAATAAATATCTTAGCTAAAAAATTATAGTCTGAAAAAGGGGGCTGAAAAGTGATTTAGGGACCCTTAATTACTAATTACCTGAATACAAGCACCATTAAAGAATGCCCTATTGGTGGAGGGCCTATATTCACTAATTTACCTCTCCCAGAACAAGATATTGCAGAGATTTTTGCATTGGCAACTCCAGGCCTCTTTGATATGTAAAATGCTCCCTAGGTTAAATTATAGTATAGATAGGCAATTGTGTGTTAATGTTTGCCAATCTTCTTTCTTGTTTATTGGTTATAAACAATAAAAACTCCATTAGAAGGACAGACTGGGTTCTCATTTCACAAGGCAATGTGGTAAGACCCTGATCCCATTCTTTTCTCTTATGTCTGTCTTTTTTTTTTAACTTTTTGGTTTTTTGGCCATAATGATAACCCTCAGGGAATAATACTGGCTATGCACTCAGAAATTGCTCCTGGCTTGGAGTACCATATAGAAAATTGGGGATCAAACTCATGTCCATCCTGGGCAGCTGTGTGACCCTGATACTGATTATGACCCCATATCTGATACTAAATTTGGCCCTGACCCTACCCTAAACTTAACCCTAACCCTAACCCTAACTTAATAAAACCCTAACACTAACATTACCCTAACCCTAAACCTAAACTAAAACCCTAACCCTAATCATAAACTAATCTAAACATAACCATAACCATAACCTTGAC